>NC_052072.1:58749024-59049024 GCF_015852505.1 Tachyglossus aculeatus
TCAATCAATCGATTAGTTGTATTATTGAGTGCTCACTGTGTGCAGAGCACTGCACTAAGTACTTGGGAGAGTACAATATAACAATATAACAGAGTTGGTAGACATGTTGGTAGAGCTTACAGCCTAGAGGGGAAGATAGACATTAATATAAATAAATAAATTACAGATATGCACATAAGCCGTGGGGCTGATGGAGGGGTGAAAAAAGGGAGCAAGTCCCAGAGCAAGGGTGATGCAGAAGAGAGTGGGAAAAGAGGAAATGAGGACTTAGTCAGGGAAGGCCTTTTGTAGGAGTTGTGCCTTCAGTAAGGTTTTGTAGGTGGGCAGAGAGATTGGATATGCACATATGAGGGTGGGGTGAATACCAAGTGTCTACAGGGTAAAGAACCACGTACGTAGACAACACAGAAAAGAAAGGGAGTTGGGGGAAAGAGGCCTTCTACAGAGAAGGCCCATTATTGAGGGACACTGTAAGAGACAATTTCTTCCCCTCCTTTTTGGCTTTTCTCAAGTGTGAAGGACAATCCATTCTGCTGTGTAGAACTTACCGAAAGTCCTTTGCTATTCCATTTGCCACTCGCAGCCCCGGTCACTGTTTCAAACCTGCTTCTCAGTCTCCTGATCTTCAAAAAGTCTCTGTTCATTAATGATAATGATCGCATTTGTTAAACGCTCACTATGTGCCTAGCACTGTTCTAAGCGCTGGGATAGATACAAGGTAATCAGTTGTCCCATGTCAGGCTCACAGTCTTAATCCCCATTTTACAGATGAGGTAACTGAGGCAGAGGGAAGTTAAGTGACTCGCCCAAGGTCACAGAGCAGGGGCCAGGATTAGAACCCACATTCTCTGACTCCCAAGCCTGTGCTCCTGTCACTAGGCCATGCTGCTTCATTGAGAACACACAGTCAGGGCTCAGTAAATACCACTGACTGAGAGCAGTACCCCTCTGCTGATTGTCCCAAGCTAGGCTGGTCTGACAGCAGATACTTGGATTCCAGCCGTCGGCAAAGAGCCTCCATTTCACTGTGTCTTCAGAATCTTTATTATGCCCTCTCTACTTATCTTTGCTCCCTTTTAGTCACCTCAGAAGTCGAGGAAATCTTCATCTTTGCCTTGTAATTTTGGGATAGTGGATCATGAACTGAAGACAGACAATTACTCTCGTCAGCTTCAAAGCCTTATTGAAGGCACAACTCCTCCAAGGCCTCCCAGACTAAGCCCCACTTTTCCTCATTTCCCACTCCCTTCTGTCACCCTGACTTGCTCCCTTTGCTCTTCCCCCCTGCCAGCCCCACAGCCCTTGTGTACATGTCTGTAATTTTATTTATTCATATTGATATCTGTCTCCCCCACTCTAGACTGTAAACTCATTGTGGGAAGGGAATGTCCCTATTTATTGTTGTATTGTACTTTCCCAAGCTCTTAGTACAGGGCTCTGCACACAGTAAGCACTTAATAAATACGACTGACTGAATGAATGACAGGAAAGGATATGACCTGGAGGGTGAGAGTTGTATCTGTATGTGCCACTAACACGTCATTCTGTTCCATGCAGCTATAGGCCCTCATAACCATTAAACACGGAACCAGCAGTGGAAGGGAGAAATGGCAATAATAATAATTATGGTATTTGTTAAGGACTCACTATGTGCCAAGCACTGTTCTCAAGGCTGGACTAGAAACAAGATGATCAGGTTAGGTCACAGTCCCTGCCCCACAGAGAGCTTACAGCCTAAGGGGAAGGAGGAACAAGTATTGAATTCTCATTTTACAGGTAAGGAAACTGAGCCACAAAGAAGTGAAGCGACTTGCCCCAGTTCACATAGCAGGCAAATGGCAGGGCCGGGATTAGAATCCAAGTCCTCTGACTTCAGGACCTTTCCACTAGGCCACGTGGCTTCTCTGACAATGACCCATAGTTCAAGATGAGGCTTTGTTGGGAGGAGACAGCGGGAGGAGCCTCATCAGTCTGGGTGGGTCCCACTTATGGGCAGAAGGGCCTCTTGGCTTACACAATTCCTCATGTCTTTCTGCTTCCAGATCCCAGCTGAAGGGCCAGAGCAACCAAAGACAGAGCCTCAGTGTCTTCCTAGGCCCCTCATGTGTCAGGTGGCACAGATGACATCACCTAGATCACAATCTAATGATGTTATCACATAACACCGTATCTCCTCAGCCTTACCTATTCCCTCTCTCCCTCTTCCTCTCTTCCCCCTTCCCTTTTCTCCACTGGGCTCCCAAACTGCAAACCTCAGCTGTTGGTGAAAAGCCCATGGTGCCTGCTCTCAGAACTTATGCTTTGCACAAGGTGAGCACTCAATAAATACAATTGATTGATAGATAAGGAGGTGGAAGAGGAGAAGGAGAAAGAGGTGTGTCGGTGAATACTAATAATATCTTAGTATTATGTGTCAAGCACTATACTAAGTGCTGGGGTAGATGCAAGGAAATCAGATTGGATACAGTCCAAGTACTACATGGGGCTCACAGTCTCAATTCGCATTTTACAGATGAGGTAACTGAGGCACAGAGAAGCTAAGTGACTTGATCAGGGTCGCACAGACAAGAGGCAGAGCTGGAATTAGAACTCAGATCCTTCTGACTCCCAGGCCGGCGCTCTATTCACTAGACCACTCTGCTTCCTGACAGTCTATTTTGTGAGCTATTTTCATAAATCCACAAACAACAGTCATGTTGGTAGGGTCATGAGGCCCCTGAGTTCTCCTTTGTAGGAGGCTGGGGCCCCCTTAATCTTGGGTCACAAGGTCTGCAGCCCCGGGAGCCCTGAGGTAACCTGACCCTGTTCAGCCTGCTGCAGTTTCACTCTGTTCTTTTAAATGGTTCTTGTACAGGCCTTACAATGTACCAGACACTTTACTAAGCACTGGTGAAGATACGAGATGATCAGGTTGGATACAGTCCTCATTCTGCAAGGGGCTCATAGTCCAAGTAGGAGAGAGGAGGATTTAATGGCCATTTTACAGATGAGGTAACTGAAGCACCGGGTTGGGAGCCAGAGGTCCTGGGTTTTAATGTTGTTGGGGTTTTTTTTAATGGTGTTTGTTATGCACTTATGTGCCAGGCACTGCACTAAATTGTGCTGTAGATATAAGATAATCAGGTTGGACACAGTCCAGCTCCCACATGGGGCTCACAGTCTTAATCCCCATTTTGCAGCTGAGGAAACTGAGGCCCAGAGAAGTTGAGTGACTTGTCTAAGGTCACACAGCAGAAAAGTGACAGAGACAGGATTAAAACCCAGGTCCTTTAACACCCAGGCCCATGCTCTCTGTAGGTCATTTTGTTTCCCTTTACATTTTTCACAGCTCTGCCACTTTTCTGCTCTGTGACCTTGGGCAAGTCACTTCTCTGTGCCTTAGTTTCCTCAACTACAAAATGGGGATTCAATACTTGTTCTCCCTCATACTTAGGCTGTGAGCCTTATATGGGACAGGGACTGTATCCATTCTGATTAACTTGTATCTACTTATGCTTGGAACAGTGCTTGACATATAGTAAGCACTTAGAAAATACCATAAAAAATTCCTCTTAGAGGCTTGGGAGGGGCAGGAATACTTTAGGGGTAATAAAACTTGGGACCCAGTCAATTCTTCAATGTGCGTGAGGACATTGGAAGTAGTTGTGTGTGTGTGTGTGTGTGTGTGTGTGTGTGTGTGTGTGTGTGTTTGTGTGTGTTGGGAAGAGAGAGAAACTCTTTTTGGCCCTTTGTGGTTGAAGACACTGGGCCCCTTTCATAGCATGTACTATTTAACATTCACCAGGAGCAGGGCTACATTCCGTTCTGGCGTCTTTAGTTCCACAGGTCTCAGGAATTGCTTTTGGCTCACAGTCAGTTCAATTTTGTGTCTACTGTTGTGGGCCATCAGGGATGGAGAGAACACTGAAAAAAGAAAAATCATCTGCAGCCCAAACGTCTTCATCTTCTTCTTCATATTCACCAGAAGCAGGATGCGGCTCCTGCAGCAGTTGTCCCTGTGGGAGTGATTGGACTCTTGGGAAAACAGAAATAAGAACTCCAACTCATGTTCTCTTTTGCTGAGGGCTTCACAGAGAGGAGCGATGTAATTCAGTCAATCCTAGTATTAGAGAAGCAGCGTGGCCTAATGGAAAGAGGAGAGGCTTGGGAGTCAGGGGACCTGAGTCCTAATCCCTGTTCTGTCGCTTGGCTGCTTTGTGGCATTGGTCAAGTCACTTAACTTCTCTCAGCCTCAGTTTCTTCATCAGTAAAATAGGGATTCAATATCTGTTCTCCCCATGGGAGAATGGGACAGGAATTGTGTCTGACCTGATTATCTTGAATCTATAGATATGTAGACTGTGAGCCCGTTGTTGGGTAGGGACCATCTCTATATGCTGCCGACGTCCTTCCCAAGTGCTTAGGACAGTGCTCTGCACACAGTAAACACTCAATAAATACGATTGAATGAATGAAAGCAAGTGCTGCGGGGCCCAGGTGGGGGGCAAGTGGGGAGTGGTGAATAAAGGGAACTAGATAGGGTGACACAAAAGAGAGTAGAGCAGAGCAAAATCTTCCTCTGCCATTTACCTGCTGTGTGACCTTGGGCAAGTGACTTAACTTTCTGTGCCTCAGTTTCCTCAACTTTAAAATGGGGATTCAATACCTGTTGTTCCTCCTACTTAAAGTGTGAGCCCCATGTGGGACCTGATTGTATCTATCCCAGAATTTAGTACAGAGCTTGGCACATAGTAAGCACTTACTAAATAACAACACACATTATAGGCTTCTCAGTTCTCCCGTTCAGGATGTTACATTTGTGCGGAGAGATTGTCTCATCCATGGAAAAGGTTTGATTTCCATTTTCGAGGATTGGACACACGTTATTATATAGACAAGGCTCATTTAGGTTTGGCTATCTGGTATGAAGAAAGGCAAAAAGAATTGGCATCCTTTACATTGGAGAACTGACAACTCAGGGAGATGAAGGGGTTTTATGGGAAGGCTGCTAGTTAGTTGTTTTTTATGTCCATCAGGGTTTAACAAGCAAAATAGCCTTCAGTGAAAGCAGAAGAGATAGCAGTTAGCTCAGGAAAAAACTTTCTGACTCTCAGGGTGATAAATCACTCTTAGGGTCCATCAAAGGAGGTTGTGAGGTCTTTATCCCCCGGGAGTTGAAGAAGGCAACCATTCCACCAGTAGACTGTAACCTCATATCATACTTTCCTAATCACTTAGTATAGTGCTTGCCAAGTGCTCTCTGGTTCTTTGATTCTGTGGCTCAACTCCCCATCTTTGGCCATGAGTTCTTTATAAAGTGCAGACTAATGGCTGGAGCCACCTTGGGGAGTCAGGTATTAATATGCTGTATTACTTTGGGAGAAATGGTTTGTTTTATCTTCATCTCCATTTCCTACCTGGCACAGAATGCAAGGAAGATTCCTGCTCTCCTGTTCCCCAGTGGACTGTATTGGACTTGAGTCTGAGCAGAGTCAGTTTTCCTTTAGGAGGGGGTGGAACATTCTTGCAGGAGTCCATGTTAAGGAAAACTCATGTCATAGGACTTATTCTGTGTTTGACAAAGTGTCATATTCTATTCAGAAAGACACACATTTTTTGGAAGGATGTTCCCAAATTGTGCTGTCAAGTTCTAGCTGCAGCAGCCTGTGAACACTTGGGTTTTGGGGAGCAGGTTGCTTCTGGAAACAATGGGATATAAGCCTTCCTTCCTTAAGTGCTAATGGATACTTTATGTACAAGAGGCACAGAAGCAGAAGCAGTGAAGCCTAGTGGGAATAGCATGGTCCTGGGATTCAGGGAACTGGGTTCTAATCCAGGCCCTGCCACTTAACAATACTGACAGCATTTGTTAAGAACTGGGGTTGATACAAGCAAAGAGGCTCACAGTCTCAATCCCATTTTACAGATGAGAGAACTGAGGCACAGAGAAGTAAAATGACTTGCCCAAGGTCACACAGCTGACAAGAGGCGAGGCCATGACCTTCTGACTTCCAGGCCTGTATTCTATCCACAACTCCATGTTGATTCCTTGTCTGCTGCATGATCTTGGGAAAGTCACTGCACTTGTCTGTGCTCAGCTACCCCATCTGTAAAATGGGGATTAAGACTGTGAGCCCCATGTGAGACAGGTACTGGGTCCAAACTGATTTTCTTATATCCACCCCTCTGCCCCAGGATTTAGTACAGTGCATGGATCATAGTAAGTGATTAACATATATCATTTAAAAAAAAGGTAGTCACAGAAGATCCAGTCATGCTACCAAAGATCCAACCACATATTGGCGGAGAGAAGAAACAGAAGCAGAAGAAAGGGCACATGTTCTGTTCCACACTATACTAAACACTGGTGTAGATAGAAGATAATCAAGTTGAATAGAGTCCCTGGACAATGTGGGGCTCACAGTCTTAATCCCCATTTTACAGATGAGGTAACTGAGGCCCAGAGAAGTGAAGTGACTTGCCCAAGGTTTCTAGACTGTAAGCTTGTTGTGGGCAGGAAAGGTGTTTGTTATTATTGTTATACTCTCCCAAGCACTTAGTACAGTGCTGTGCACATGGTAAGCACCCAATAATTCTGATTGACTGACTGCCTGACAAGTGGCAGAGCTGGGATTAGAACCCAGGTCCTCTGACTTCCAGGTTCAAGCTCTTTCCACTAAACCATGTAGCCACTCTATTGCTTCTAAAGCCTCTATTCATTTACATTGGTATTATCATTTCCCTTTGTCTTTTTCTTTCTTCCCTCCTCACCACACTCTGTTTTATTTTCAGTTTTCACCTTTTTTGACCAGGAATTTACATCCACAAACGAGCTCCTTAATGACAAGAACACTTTTTGCCCTTCTCCTTGGTGATAATAATAATGATAACAATAATTATGGTATTCATTAGGCGCTTACTATGTGCCATGTACTGTACAAAGCACTGGAGTGGTTTGGACAAAGTCCGTGTCCTGCATAGGTTTTACAGTCTTATTCCCAACTTTCAGATGAGGTAACTGAGGCACAGAGAAGTGAAGTGACTTGCCCAAAGTCACACAGCTGACAAGTGGCGGAACCAGGATTAGAACCCATGACATCTGACTCCCAAGCCCGTACTCTATCTACTATGCCATGCTGCTTTCCCTGTGGCATTAATAATACCGCAGTTAATAATGACTGTGCCAAGCACTGTGGTAAATCCTGGGGTAGGTAGAGGAGACTCAGGGGGGACACAGCCTCTGTCCCACATGGAGCTCACAGTCTAGAGATAAGGGAGAACAGGTATTTGATCTCCATTTCACAGATGAGGAAACTGATGCACAGAGAAGTTAAGTGACCGGCCCAAGGTAACACAGCAGGAATGTGACAAAGCCGGAATTAGAACTCAGATCTTCTGGATTTTCTGCCAACCCAAACACCTAGTACAGTGCCCCATGCACAGCAGATGTTCTGTCTGTGCTGTTGATGTTGGGGACAGCATATATCCATCATGTAAACTTTCATTTGCTAATCCAAGGTCTAGTTCCCTTTCCTATTAATCAATCATTCATAGTTATTGAGGGCTTACTGTGTGCAGAGCACTGTACTAAACGCTTGGGAGAGTACAATACAACATACTGTTTTTACATTTTTAACCCTCTGTTCTTTTATGAAAGATAAACAGACCGATGGTACCTCTATCGATGGTGTTTTTAAGTTGGACTGGGTAGTTTTCAAGGTGTTGTTTTTCTAATTTTCACTCTGCCCTTCATCCTGGTACTTTCCTCCGAGTCTGGCAACTCTCCCCTTCGATAACCCATTGTGCCGGTACTCTGCTCAGGAAGTCAGTCTGGGCTGTCCTCTCAAATTCAACTGTGCAGAGTTCGGTACTGCCCGGCTCATCTCCTGTGTTAACTAACGCAAGCACACTCCAATGGGACATTTGCCAAAGCAAATACAAACATTTGGGTTACAGAACCACTTCCTTTCCATCCTGCCCCCAACAATTTGAGAGAAAAAAATGGCATTTTCACCTGTAATATCTTTCTCAGGTTCTTGGAGTTCCAGGGGATTTGGGATGGAGCTGGCTGAAGAGAAGGAGGGGACCTGCTAGCCACTTTCTAGTTACAGGAAAAGATAGCTGCCAGTTGAGATGTCAGAAGTTGGAGAGGTGTGAACAACGTATGCATGAGGAGTTTATGACTATATGGCTGATTTGGAACAAAGCATTTTGGGTTTAGAAATGCTATCCTGGGCCTGTGGAGTAGAAAGCTTTGCTTAGTTAGTCAGTAAGTCAGTCAATCATATTTACTAAGCGTTCACTGTGTAGTACGTGCGTGAGAGAGTACAATATATTGTTATAATACACATATTCCTTGCCCACAACAAGCTTACCATCTAGAAGGGGAGTATAAATAAATAAAAATACAGTTATGTACATTAGTGCTGTGAGACTGGGAGGAGGGATGAATAAAGGGAGCAAGTCAGAGTGATGCAGAAGGGAGTGGGAGAACAGGAAATGAGGGCTTATTCAGGGAGGGCCTCTTGGAGGAGACATGCTTTCAATAAGGCTTTGAAGGTGGGGAGAGTAATTGTAAGATATGAAGAGGGAGAATGTTCCAGAGCAAAGGCAGGATGTGGACTAGGGCTCCCAGGAGCCTTGGAATGAGCACAATGACCTTCTGGCTTGGAATTTCTGGGAATGTTTCTTTGGATACTCGCCCCACCCTCAGCCTCACAGCACTTATTCATTCATTCATTCATTCAGTCAGTCAGTCAGTTGTATTTATTGAGCACTTACTGTGTGGAGAGCACTGTACTAAGCACTTGGGAAGTACAAGTCAGCAACGTATAGAGATGGTTCCGACTCAACAACAGACTCACAGTCTAGAAGGGGGAGACAGACAACAAGACAAAACATGTAGACTTATGTACATTCCTATACATTATATATTATAAATGATTCATTTATATTAGTGTCTGTCTCCCCCTTGGAACTGTGAGCTCGATGTGAGCAGGAAACGTGTCTGCCAACTCTGTTTTACTATCACAAAGGCTTAGTACAATGCTCTGCACACAGCATGTGCTCATAAAACAAAGCCACTGATGGAGGAATAAAATAAAATACCATTTGGAAGATGCTGAGGAGTTGCTGAGAACACTTTGCTTTCTCTCCCCTCTTGGATGATGATCAGTAATCAGTGTCATTATATTTTCAACTGAATTTGTTTCCAGGTTACCTCGCCCCTCGAAATCTCCCCAGTGCCGGCTTCTTCCCGTTTCTGCAAACTCTTCTATGCGATACAGACTCCAAGTGCAAAGACACCCCCTACGGGCCCCAGGACTTGCTCCGAAGAACAGGTGCCAACCTCACCCTATTTATGGAAAGGTAAGAGATCTCGGCTGGGTGACATTGTTTGGGGCACAGGGGAATAGGTATTTGTCTCCTCTCTAGACTGTAAACTTATTGTGGGCAGGGAATGTGTCTGTTTTATTGTTGTGTTGGACTCTCCCAAGCACTTAATACAGTGGTCTGAACCTGGTAAGTGCTCAACAAATAGCATTGATTAAACTATGTCCTGCTTTTATTTCTTTACCCTGTGGTTTCCAAAGTTTTGGGTTGAAAAAGAGAAATTTACTTCATTTGGGCAAATCTCCTTTTCATTTCGCCACTGCTCACGTTTAAGGCCTTTTCACTGAGAAAGAATAGAGAATATTGTTGTGCCACATAAATTGTTTGCATCATGAAAAGAAAAAACGATCTGCCGTACTTCTCTTTCCTATGGCGTCCAAGGCCTGCAAAGGGAATACGTAGATGTGACTGTGAGCCCGTTGTTGGGTAGGGACCATCTCTATATGTTGCCAACTTGTCCTTCCCAAGCATTTAGTACAGTGCTCTGTACAGTGCACTCAAGCATTTAGTACAGTGCACACAGTAAGCACTCAATAAATACGATTGAATGAATGAATTGATTGATCGACTGGGCTGCAGAGAACAAAATGCTATAATAATAATGATGATGGAATTTGTTAAGCACTTACTATGTGCCAAGCACTTGTTATAACCTATGCATCAGGCAGAAACTCCTCACCCTGGGCTTCAAGGCTGTCCATCACCTTGCCCCCTCCTACCTCACCTTCCTTCTCTCCTTCTACAGCCCAGCCCGCACCCTCTGCTCCTCTGCCGCTAATCTCCTCACCGTGCCTCATTCTTGCCTGTCCTGCCGTCGACCCCTGGCCTGGAATGCCCTCCCTCCCCACATCCGCCAAGCTAGCTCTCTTCCTCCCTTCAAGGCCCTACTGAGAGCTCTCCTCCTCCAGGAGGCCTTCCCAGACTGAGCCCCCTCCTTCCTCTCTCCCTCTTCCCCCCTCCATCCTCCCTGCCTTGCCTCCTTCCCTTCCCCACAGCACCTGTATATATGTATATATGTTTGTACACATTTATTACTCTATTTATTTATTTTACTTGCACATATTTATTCTATTTATTTTATTTCATTAATATGTTTTGTTTTGTTCTCTGTCTCCCCCTTCTAGACTGTGAGCCCACTGTTGGGTAGGGACCATCTCTGTATGTTGCCAATTTGTACTTCCCAAGCGCTTAGTACAGTGCTCTGCACACAGTAAGCACTCAATAAATATGATTGAATAAATGAATGAATGAATAAGGGCTGGGGTAGATACAAGGAAATTAGGTTGTCCCACCTAGGGCTTACAGTCTTAATCCCCATTTACAGATGAGGTAACTGAGGCACGGAGAAGTTAAGTGACTTTCCCAAAGTCACACAGCTGACAAGTGGTGGAGTCAGGATTAGAACCGACGACCTCTGACTCCCAAGCCCGTGCTCTTCCCACTAAGCCACACTGCTTCTCCTATTAGGTAGCATTCTGAATTAGGAAAATGACAGACAGTGATTATATTTTATTTTTATGGTATCTGTTAAATACTGTATGCCAGTCACTATTCTAAGCACTGGGATAGTTACAAGGAAATCAGGTTGGATGCAGTCTATGTCACACATAGAGCTCACAGTCCTAATCCCCATTTTAAAGGTGAGGTAACTGATGCACAGAGAAGTAAAGTGATTTACCCAAGATCACACAGCAGACAAGTAATGGAGCAGGGATTAGAATCCAGTGTTTTGGATTCTCAGGCCCATGGTTTATCCAGTAGGCCACGCTGCTTAAAGGGCCTTAGATGGGATTTGAAGTTCAATTAGGACTGTTGAAAATCAAGCACCATTCATTCATTTGTTTATAATAATAATAATGATAATAATGATGGCATTTGTTAAGCACTTACTATGGTGCAAAGCACTGTTCTAAGAGCTGGAGGGGATACAAAGTGATCAGGTTGTCCCATGTGGGGCTCACAGTCTTAATCCCCATTTTACGGTTGAGGGAACTGAGGCCCAGAGAAGTTGAGTGTCTTGCCCAAAGTCACACAGCTGACAAGTGGCGGAGCCAGGATTAGAACCTGTGACCTCTGACTCCCAAGCCCGGACTCTTTCCACTGAGCCATGCTGCTTTTCTATTTATTTATATTCAGTCACTCCTAAGTCTTCTCTGTGGGCAGAATATGGTGCTAGAAGTTGGGGAGTGTAGAATGAGTGACATCCATTAAAGAAATGGCAGGATAGCAGGAATAGCACTTGTCCTCGAGGAGTTTACCACCTATTGAAGAAAAGCATCTTACAAACTCCTTGCTCTGCAACACCTTTAAGCAATACTGCCGGACAGAATATATTTCCTGCTCCAGGTTAGCGCTTCCAAATAGACTTTCCACTGGGGGTTGTTGCTTTTGCCACTCTACTAATGGTTTCGGATCCCATTTGTGTGTTCCATGCCCTAAATATTCATGACCCTATAGCAGATTCTGTCAGTGAATCTGGTGCCATTAGACAGAAGGATGATGCCACAACTTCTCAGCTCAATGCAGTGGGGGTGTTGGCAGGAAGCACAGCTTGCACCCTCTACCATCATAACATAAACCTCCAAGATTTGGCCACCACCCTTGTTCCCGGTGCTGCTGCCGGTTAATATTGGACAAATTCAAGAGATGGACAGGAGAACCGACGGTGGACGGTACCTGTATGTCAGCCCTGCCCTGTCCTTCTCCTTGATTTGGAGAGTGTGGTCTTGGGTTCACCATAGCAACGTGGCCAGAGTGTATCGGATGGGAAATGTAGACTGTCAGCTCTAGACTGTAAGCTCATAGTTGGAAGGGAATGCGTCAACCAACCCTATTATATTGTATCCTCTGAAGCATTTGGTACAGTGCCATGCACACACTAAGTGCTTCATAAATGCGATCAATTGGTGTCTTCCCCAGAATAAAGGCCAAGTGGTGGGAGCAATCTCCTTCTCCTCCCTATGCAGCATGAGGAAGCAGCCCATATGGTGTAGTGGATAGAGCAATATGTCATGGGTTCTAATCCCAGCTCCGCCACTTGTCTGCTGTTTGGCTTTGGGCAAGTCACTTCACTTCTCTGTGCCTCAGTTACCTCATCCGTAAATTGACGATTAAGGCTGTGAGCCTCATGTGGGACAGGGACTCTGTCCGATCCAATTTGCTTGGATCCACCCCAGGCCTTTAGTACAGTGCCTGGAACATAGTTAGTGCTTAACAAATACTGAGGTTATTATTATCATTATCATTATTATTACACTTTGCATGGGTCATCTCTGCAGAGGGGCAACAGGGCATCTGCTTTCTATCCCGTTCACTGAGTCAGTAGTGGGGAGAGCAGAATTAGCTGCATAAACTGCCAGCCTCCCTAGCCAGTGCTCTCTACAAGGAACCCGGCTGTATATTTTCATTTATGTCTAGGATCTCCAGCCAATATTTTCCTTCAAGCACCAGGTAATTGCAACTTAATTTACAAAATTAACCACCACAATAAAACTGCAGCAACACTATGTCCCACCGTGCTATTAACTTTTATGCTTTCTGCGGCCCGGCAATGAAGCCAGGTCGTGGGAGAGTGTAAATCATCCCTTTCCATTCCTTTCTTTTTTGCTCACCGAGTCACAGCAGTCTTGAATGCAGTCTAGTATCCCTCTGTTAAGAACAGCCCTCCTGTTCAATTTTGGGGGCTCCAGAGAAATGTTGATTTCTGGTTCAATCAGAGGAGACCGCTTTGTTTTGCCCAACAGCAATCTCATTAGAGAAACACACACAAGCTTCTCTGCCTTCTGGCCAGACTCTAAGTCTTTTGGAGGGTTGCTCCATTGGCACTGGCTTTCTGTTATTGAGTTCATTCTGCTGCAGGCTTTGGCTCCAGGAGGATCTGCTTTGTTCATCGTCATACCAAACCTCCTGCATAATTCACTGTTGGAAAGAAAGGGTGCAGTAAAATTTCTCCCCTCCCTTTCCTGCACTGGGGAGCTGGACTGTTGAAAACTGTCTGCCCCCACCCTGTCTCCAACCTGCTCTGCTCAGAATGCCTTAGGACAATGAGGACCTTGTGTCCTGTCTCCAATGTTGGTGAACACCATGCGCAGGGAATGCTTCTGACCTCTTTCTGACCTTGCCACCATGGACTGCACTTCCATAATTATGGCACTAATCTAGGCCCTAGAAACCAGTTTCAGAAACCAGCCAGCTCTCAGATTTCTGCAGAGTCAAGGTAGCTAGGAAATTCCTCTTCAGAGAGACTTATATTTGAACCCTAAGAAGCAACGTGACCTAGTGGAAAAAGCACTGGCCTGGGACTCAGAGGACCTGCGTTCTAGTCCCGGGTCAGCCAAATGCTTGCTGTGTGACTTTGGGTAAGTCACTTCATTTCTCTGTGTCTCAGTTCTCCTTTTCTCTCTCCTATTTAGACTGTGAGCCTCAAGTGGGACAGGGACTGTATCCAACTTAATTAACTTATATCTACCTCAGCACTTAGAATAGTGTTTAGCATGTAGCAAGTGCTTAACAAAATCATTTTTAAAAAAGTCAGAAAATTTGTAGTTTCTGAGAAGAAAGATCTCACTGAAAATGTGGATGAGTGGTCCACTAGTTGTTGCAAGTGGTCCCGTTTCTGCTCTTGCCATGTCTTATGCTGTCAAGCCATCTCCGACCCACAGTGGTGTCATGAACACATAATAATAATAATAATGGCATCTATTAAGCACTTACTATGTGCAAAACACTGTTCTAAGTGCTGATGAGGCTCAAGGTGATCAGGTTGTCTCACGGGGGGCTCGCAGTCCTAATCCCCATTTTACAGATGAGGTAACTGAGGCACAAAGAAGTTAAGTGATTTGCCCAAAGTCACATGGCCAACAATTGGTGGAGCCAGGATTTGAACCCATGACCCCTGACTCCAAAGCCCTTGCTCTTCCCACTGAGCCACGCTGCTTCTCTTTCCCATAACACCCCACTTCCATCTGCAATCATTCTGGTAGTGTATCCATAGAGTTTTCTTGATAAAAATACGCAAGTGGTGTAAACGTGCCTCCTTCCGTACAGTAAACATGAGTCTCCGCCCTCGACTCTCTCCTATGCTGCTGCTGCTGCTCAGCACAGGTGAGTTTTGACTTGTAGCCGACTGCCTTCCACTCGCTAGCCACTGCCCAAGCTAGGAATGGAATGGATATGCCTCTGCTTGACGCTCCCTCCCGTAGTCTAGACTGGTAGAGTACCAGAAACGCTTCAGGTGCAACCCTGAGAGGGGAGCGCAAGGGTAGGTAAAAGTAAATCAGGTTGGACACAATCCTTCTCCCACATGGGGCTCACACTGATAATCTCTATTTTATGGATGCGGTAACTGAGGCCCCGAGAGGTTAGTGACTTGCCCGAGGTCACAGCAGACATGTGGTGCAGCCGGGACTCGAACCCAGGACTTTCTGAGTCCCAGATCCATGCTCTATCCACTAAGCCACACTGCTTCTTTTCTCCAATATATCTAACTTTGTGTAGATTAGATAGATTTTTGTCTCATACATTCTGAAATGCAGAGAGCTTCCTGAATAGGTACCCAGAGGGGACCAGAATCCTGTTCTCTAAGTGTGTTATACTCTTCCAAGTGCTCAATTCACTGCTCTGCACAGATTAAGTGATCAATAAATACAATCGATCGATTGATGTCATTTCAGCACAAGGAACCTAGATGAAACAAGCAGTGTGACAAGATTTGGAAACAACAGCTCACACATTGAGATGAAAACAAAGACACACACGATTCACCATGTTTTCTTTTCTCTTTACCCTTTTTAGGAAGTTTCAGGCCTTGCCCTCATTCTCTTACTTCCTGTTTCTAGTCTATACTCCAAATGTTTTTCTACTTTCTCCCTCTCACTACCTGTCTTACTCTCATTTGGTCATTATCTATTTCTCTGTGTTGGTTTCTGTCCCTCTCTGCCTCCAACTCCCAGAAATCCCCTGAGAACTCCCTCTTATTACTTCCAAAACCCTGAAGTATTGAGAAGCTTTTATTTGCTAAGATATCAGCCCAAACCTAGATGTACCAAAGCCAAAAGAATAGCAAAGTAAGCTCAACAATCTTAAACTTTCAGTAAGTTTAGTTTGAGGGATGGGAAAAGGTTTAGGTCAGTTCTTATTTTCATCTGAAGTAGCTTTCCCATTCCCAACAGTCAGCATAAGGGCTTAGGAGAACAGTATCTATCATCATGAATAATTCACATAGGCCTCTTGAACGCAGGACTTCCAATACATTTTATTGGAGGAGGGAGGAAAAACTCCAGGGATCAGGCACACATATAACTCTCTCCGTACCCAGTTAAAAGTAAGCTTTACAGGAAATCAACTGATGCAGAGGTTGGGGAAAATAAACTCCTATTTAGACACATAAAGAGTTTGGAGGCATCATCATCATCATCTTCTGATGAGTGAAGAGAGCATACATGAGTTCTGAAACATAATCGAGCCTGCAGTTCTAGGGAAGAAGTGTGGTCTTTGCACTATTAAATTACCCTTCCAACCCCTTACCCAAACTCCTTCATAAAGCACAGATGAGAATGCAATAACTTTCAGGAGTTTTCAGGAAAAAACTACTTCAGGACCGACCCTAGCGATTGAGGCTGATTTTATTTGCATGGCTGGGCTCTCTCTGATGGTCTTTTTAAAATCTTATCCATTTCTCCAAAGATATGAAAATCTCATTTTGAACAACATCCAATTAAAGAAGTCTTTCAAAAGACAATACCTAATCCTCTTGTCGCTCCCAAAAGGGAATCTGATTTTGCTCTGCAGTGATTTCCAGAATGGCAATAGCATAATAACCCCAGATTGCCCTGTAAATACTGAGCTGCTATTTCTATGGATAGCCCATCAGTATAGCAATATTTCCATGACCTCCTGTGGGTTTGGAGGCATGAGGATAATCCTGGCAATGGTTTGTGTAGAAAGATTTTCTTTATGGAATGTTTGTCTGTATCATTTAAGTGCAGGCGTAGCTGCTAAATAATCAGCTTGGCCATTTTTCTGACCCTACTGGTGGGTATTTTATCCCCATTTTTAAGCTGAGGAAAGGGAGGCACAGAGAGAAGTTAAGTGCATCACCCAAGGTCACAAAGCAGACCAAAGGCAGAGCTGGGATTAGAATCCAGGTTTCCTGATCCCTCAGTCTCGTCTTATTTCCACAGGACCTTGCTGCCTCCTATTGATTAACTCATCATTAATTCCTTTATCTAATGCAAAGCCCTTGTTGTCTTACTGTCTACCCAAGTAAACACTTTTCACAAGCACAACCTACAATACATTGATTCAGATAATACAATCTTAAGGTCCAATTCTTTCTGCACCTAAAAATTCTCCCTGTTAACACACAAGGCACTTTAAGCACTTGGTATTCACTCCTCCCTTAGCCTCACAGCATTTATGTACATATCCATGACTTAATTTTGATGTCTGCCTCCCCCTCTGAACTGCAAGCTCCTTGTAGACAGGGAACGTGACAACCAACTCTGTTGTATTGTACTCTTCCAAGCACTTAGTACAGTGCTCTGCACAAAGAAAATGCTCACTAAATCCCACTGATTAATTGATAGGCTGTGCTTCCTTCACTTAATTGATAGGGTGTGTTTCCTTCACTTGTTCAATTGTATTTTTTGAGCTCTTACTGTGTGCAAAGCAGCATACTGAACACGTAGGAGAGTACAATATAACAACAAAGAGACATACTACTGCCTTCAGACCAGTCAGGCACTCTGGGCATTTCATTGTTTCTCTCAAGGCCCCCAGAGACGGCTCAGTCCATGTCTGCCTATGCCATGAATGTGCAGCTGCAGGAAAGGAAGAATGTTCCCTAAGCTGCTTTTCCCAAGTGTCTCATTTGGTTCCAGAAGTAGCAGGGTGGATTAACCTCAGTCAGAAGAAGCAGATTCCCCCTACACCTTTCTGTGGCAGCAGGAGCCCTGTTTTTGGCTGATTCACCACTTTCCAAATCTTTTTAAAAGAGAAAGGTTTGTACAGACACTGCCAAGGTACAATTTAAAAACCCTTAATTATCCAAAGACATTTTAATACAAGGTTCCCATAAAAATAGCTACTCATTCCAGTGTTAGGACCATTTCCCCTGGATAAACTTTCACCTTGTAAGAGCTTTTGTGTTTTCCCAGAGAGAGTAAAACTTGACAGAAACTGTCATTAAAATCTCGGGAAAACCAGTACAAATTAGAGGATTAATTTAGAAGGGGAACTCTCACTTTACATTCCTCTAACTTTGGGGAGAAATGAATGCTCATCAAGCTGTAAGATTTTTCTCTTTCTTTCACCTGTAGTGAAATCCCAAGGAAGTCGAAAGGCGTGGAAAAGGAAAGTAATTCATCCCACCCCAGCACTGGAGTTCCAGAAGGAAGAACTACATGGCCAGGTATGCTGTTCCATTATAGTAGAGTTTAATAAGGACCATGGGGAATAGCAAATTAAACCCTAGACTGCTACAGAGCTCATCTGGAAACATCCCAGAAGGAGACATAAAGTCCAGAAGAGGCCCTCAAAGAGGCTACAACTTTTCCCATAGCTCCCTCAGCCCGTGAGGGCTAGAATGTTTAGTCCTTGCAAATCCACCCCACTCTTCCATAACACGGGAGAGGATGGGGGTTGTTTAGTTTTTTGGGGATTTTTACTTTTTTTAAAGGCATTCTGTTAAGCGCTTATCAAGTGACAACACAGTTCTAAGTGCTGGGGTAGGTACAGGTTAATTTAGGTCAGACACAGACCCTGTCCCCCTTGGGGCTCACAGTCTAAGAAGGAGGAGAAACAGGTATTTAATCCCCATTTTGCAGGTGAGGGAGCTGAGGCACAGAGAAGATACCCAAGGTGTCACAGCAGACAAGTGGTGGGGCTGGGATTAGAACCCAAGCCTTCTGGCTCCCAGTCCCATGCTCTTTCCACTAGGCCATGCTGCTTCTCATTAGTTTTTTCAGAACTCAAGAAGTATTTTTGCTGGCAATTCAGGTGCCCCAAACCACATATACATGCACAATTGTTTCTTCCAACATCATGTCATACTGCATCCAGATGGGCTTGTGTTATTGAAAGAACGCTCCATTATTCTGTCATCACTTTTGAGTCAAATCACAAAGTGAAAACACACATTATAGCAGATCTGGGTGTAATCAGAAATTTAGGCATTTCTGGAGGACTAAAAGAGCCTTAATAATAATAATAATAATAATAATAATAATAATAATAATAGCATTTGTTAAGTGCTTACTATGTGCAGAGCACTGTTCTAAGCGCTGGGGGGATATAACGTGATCAGGTTGTCCCACGTGGGGCTCACAGTCAATCCCCATTTTACAGATGAGGTAACTGAGGCTCAGAGAAGTTAAGTGACTTGCCCAAGGTCACACAGCAGACGTGGTGAAGCTGGGATTCGAACCCAAGTCCTCTGATTCCAAAGCCTGGGCTCTTTCCACTGAGCCATGCTGCTTCATGCTCATGCTTAATGCTCTGAATTGCAAGTTGTTCAGGGTTAAGAAAAAAGGGACTTGTCTAGGACACCTGAGCTATCACAGATTCCCACTGAAAATAGCTGAGGTTATGTAAATATTCCTCCAAAACAGAGTAGTTATATTCCTGTAAACAATCGTGTTCCTGCAGAAATCGTACTGTGTCAGCCATTGTTTCAGTGAGAAATAAGGAACCAAGGGGAAGCTGGTCTGAAAATATTTGTAGTACAATCCAGAGGGAATTCAAGAAAGATATGAAAGTGAAAAAGCTACAACTTGAAGTGTACTATTTTACTTCACGTTTTGCTGCCATTTTCCTGACACTGTTCAGTGGTAACGATCAGTGTCATTTGCTCAGCCTGAGAAACCACTTTGCCCTGCTCAAAATAAGTTTCTGGTGAACAAAAAATTTTAGATACCTGCATTTACCACACAACTCTGCTGTCTCCTTGGAAATGGTTTCCTGTCAAGGTCAGATGGCATTAGAGCCAGTTTGCAATGCTGTATGGGTCAGTTATCTACACCTCCCTATTCTTCCAATGCATCTTACCATGTACCAAACCATGCAACAAAAGCACATGTTCTAGCAGAAATGACTATTTCAGTTCCCAGAAATACGTTGGTGGAGCTATATGAAAGAAGTTCTGTTTTGCAACAGTGGAGGTCCTTTCGGGAAGCTCCAATTTGGATGTGAAGTTGAGAAGCAAAAAAATTTTGTGAAAATAAAGCTGGCTGGTCTACAGAGCTTACAGGGCATGCTTAAAGGCCCAAATGCTTCTCCATTGGATGCGGGCTTAATCCCAAGAGAAACATTACCCTTTACCAATACTGCTTGCTGGTGCCATGGGAATTTCTTAATTGAACTTTATTAGATGTCTGCCAAGGAATCGCAGTTCTTTCCCAGCCGCGTTTCCAGAGACAGCACTTCAGCAAAGAAAAAATTCCAGGTTTCTTAGCAGATTTCAGCCTCCCTGTGGAATAATTATTAAGCAAAGCAAAACAAGAAAACAAGCAAACAAAATATCCAACCTAAACGATTTCTGGTCAGTGCACAATTGAGATTCCGAATTATGCGGATGGAGGCCAATAGAGGCTTTAGGCCCAGGTAAAAATGCCAAGTTTTGTCAGGTATTGAACCAGTCTAGATATTGGTCAAATGTACAGAAACCTTTATGTGACCCAGGTTAAAATGATTGACTGGAAGAGAAACTCCTCTTCCCCCAGTGTTGTGATGGTCAAGAAACCAATGGAGGGGTTAGATCCTGCAAAACAGGAAGTCTCGTGGCATTCGGCCTGCAGTACAGACCCTGTCCAAAGCCGTTTGGAATTGGAATTAGGCTTAGAGAGTAATTTACTTTTCCCCATTAATGTAGTTACAGCATCTTCCATGCCAGCCTCCAATCTGGACAGCAGCAGAGGTACCACTCCAGAAACCACCCCGGCCCTCAACAGCAGTCAAATACTCAACCGAATTCTTATTCTGGAGAAGGTAATTGTTACCAATGCATTGTCGTCACCCAAACCATCATACAGTGAAACTGTGGTTTCAGTTCTGTGGGATGAACAATGTGGAAGAAGTGCTCTATTCATAATGAGTGCTCAATAAATACCACTGATTGATTGATTGATTGAGGGTGAGGCTCTGAAATAAGAAGAGCCACTCTGGAACAATTGGCAAAGAGAGACATTTTCTTAATCAAATGTTCCTTCAGGAGAAGTCTAGTTCTGGTTGTTTCAGCCCTGCTTCCTTATTTGGGGATTTGTGAATCAGTTAACCAATGATATTTTGAAGTGCTTACTGTGTGCAGAGCACTGTACAGTATTCATTCATTCATTCAGTCAGTCAGTCATATTTATTGAGTGCTTACTGGGTGCAAGGCACTGTGCTAAGCACTTGGTTGAGTATAATATAACAGTAAATGGACATATTCCCTGCCCACAATGAGCTTACAGCCTAGAGGGGTTCTCATAGTATCTCCCCACTCCTCAAGAACTTCCAGTGATTGCTCTTCTACCTGCCCATGAAACAGAAACCCCTTACCACCAGTTAAGACACTCAGTCTGCTCTCCCCCTCCTTCCTTACCTCACTGATGTGTTGCTACAGTCCATTCATTCATTCTTCAATCGTATTTATTGAGCGCTTACTGTGTGCAGAGCACTGTACTAAGCACTTGGTCCAGTCAACCCGGAGCACTTGGCTTCTCTAGCATCAGCTTGCAAACTCTGCCTCGATGTCATCAGCTTGCAAACTCTGCCTCGATGTCATCTCTACCACCTTAAAAGCCTTATTAAATTCACATGCCCTCCAAGAGACCCTCTCTGATTAAGCCCTCTTTTTCCCACCTCCTTCTCCCTTCTGCATCACCTGTATGCTTGGAACTAAACCCTTTAAGCATTTGATATTCAACCTACCCTCAGCCCCCACAACACTTATGTACATATCTGTAATTTATGTGTATTAATGTCTGTCTCCCAAAGTAGACTGTAAGCTCCTTGTAGTCAGGTATCTTGTCTACCAACTCTGTTGAACCCCACAAGGCCTTAATGCCATGATTTGCACCTGATAAGAGCTCACTAAATAAGATTGATTGATTTATTGACTGATGGATGTTCAGTAATTGTTGCTGCTATTACTAGCGATGATGAAATATCTCCTACAGTCATGTGCTTCCCCCTCATTACTCCTCCCTTTTAACCAATCTCTTCTCTTATCCAACTCCATTCATATACCCTAGATTATAATCTCCCTGTGGGCAGATTTCGTGTTGACCGATGCTATTGAGTGCTTAGAACAGTACTTGGCACATAATTAGCACTTATCAAACACCATCATTATCATTATTATCATTATTACACACAGAGTACCATATTGGAAAGTTGAGAGGGTGACAGGTGGCAGAAGACAGCAGCTCCTGTTGGCCTCAAAGTGTCGAAGCATTCTCTTTTCAGCTGTTCCTGTTATGCTGTTTCTTGCTGGACTTCCTCGTATTCCCATTATCTGCTTCTTTTGTCTGCCATACTGGTTGGACCCCTTACAGTTCTCTGAAGTATCCCCAGAGATGTATGGACACACTGACCTACTTCCAAAGTCACATTTTTTTTTTCAGGCATGTGATCAGTTTGCTCTTGATCAAGGAAAGAAATAATTCCCTGATTAGAGAAAGGGAATTTTACTGGCCCACTAGAAAGGCAGATGCCTAAGGAGTATCCCCCTGAATTTTTTTTTTCCTTTTTCCACTCCTGCCTCCTCCATTTTAATTCTCACTCCTTTCGAACTCCTCCTAATTCAGAGGGGTATGCGATAGGAGTTTGCCATAGCTACACAGTATCGGTGCATACGTGAATGGTAATTTACTAAAGTTCCTGCTCGGGGAAACCTGGGAATTGATTTTGGAATGTTGTTTGGCAGGGAGTGTCCACATATCAATCAATTAATCAATGGTATTTATTGAGCACTTACTCTGTACAAAGCACTGTACTAAGCACTTGAGAGAGTGCACTAGAGATGGAAGACAATTCCTGCTCTCAAGGAGCTTACAATCTAACGATGGAAACAGACACAAAAATAAATTACAGGTTGGGGAAGCATCCAAGTATAAACATAAGTACTTATATACCTATATGGATATATATATATATATATATATATATATATATATGGATATATGGAAATATATGGATATATATGGATATAGATATATAAGTACCATCAGGGGCAGGATCAGGTGAGTCACCTAGGGCTTAGAGGGTGAGAACTCAAATGAATAGGTGATGTAGAAATGTTGAAGTGGCAGTAATGGGAGAAATAGGGTGGGGAGTTAAGAGATTAATCAGGTAAGGTTTCCTGAAGGAGATGTGGTTGCAGAAGGGCCTTGAAGGTGGGGAGAGCAGTGCTCTGTAAGCTTGTATGGGCAGAGAATGTGTCTACCAACTCCTTTATATTGTTATATTGTACTCTTCCAAGTGCTTAGTACAGTGCTCTTCTCACCTGCCTCCTCACTCACACTCCTTTCCCCTGTAAATACATATTACTCCCTCACAGAGATCTCCGCTCTCTTGACCCCATCCATCTTTCTGAGCGCCTCACACCCCACCTCGCCACCCTCTCTTCTCTACCCAGTCTTGATGATCAGATTACTGCTCTCAACTCTACCCTTTCTACTCAGCTAGACTCACTCGCTCCCCTTTCCCTTCGCCGCTCTCGTACCACTAACCCACAGCCCTGGATCACTGCCACTGTCCGCCTCCTTCGCTCTTATGCTCAAGCTGCTGAACGCTGCTGGTGAAAGTCTAAACACCATGCCAACCTCGTTCACTTCAGGTTTATCCTTTCCTGCCTAAACTCAGCCCTCTCCTCTGCCAGACAAAACTATTTCTCCTCCCTTATTGACACCCATGCCCATCACCCCCGCCAGCTCTTCCGTACATTCAACTCCCTTCTCAGGCCCCCGGTTCCTCCCCCTCCTCCTTCCCTCACCCCCAACGATCTGGCCTCCTACTTCATTAACAAAATTAAATCCATCAGGTCCGACCTCCACAAAGTCACTTCCCCCCCTTCTCCAACCCCCTGGCTCTCAACACTCTCTGCTACTCTCCCATCTTTCCCAGCAGTATCCTCAGAGGAGCTCTCCTCCCTTCTCTCAAGTGCTGCTCCAGCCATCTGTGCTTCTGACCCCATTTCCTCTCATCTCATGAAATCTCTCGCTCCATCCCTTCTCCCCTCCTTAACTTCCATCTTCAACCGCTCACTCTCCACTGGTTCCTTCCTCTCTGCCTTCAAACATGCCCATGTCTCTCCCATCCTAAAAAAACCCTCTCTTGACCCCACCTCACCTTCTAGTTATCGCCCCATATCCCTCCTACCATTCCTTTCCAAACTCCTTGAACGAGTTGTCGACACACGCTGCCTCGGATTCCTCAACACCAACTTTCTCCTTGACCCCCTCCAGTCTGACTTCCGTCCCCTGCATTCCACAGAAACTGCCCTCTCAAAGGTCACCAATGACCTCCTGCTTGCCAAATCCAACGGCTCATACTCAGTCCTAATCCTCCTCGACCTCTCAGCTGCCTTCTACACTGTGGACCACCCCCTTCTCCTCAACACGCTATCTGACCTTGGCTTCACAGACTCCGTCCTCTCCTGGTTCTCCTCTTATCTCTCCAGTCGTTCATTCTCAGTCTCTTTTGCAGGCTCCTCCATCCCCTCCCATCCCCTTACTGTGGGGGTTCCCCAAGGTTCAGTGCTTGGTCCCCTTCTGTTCTCGATCTACATGCACTCCCTTGGTGACCTCATTCGCTCCCACGGCTTCAACTATCATCTTTACGCTGATGACACCCAAATCTACGTCTCTGTCCCTGCTCTCTCTCCCGCTCTCTCCAGGCTCGCATCTCCTCCTGCCTTCAGGACATCTCCATCTGGATGTCTGCCCACCACCTAAAACTCAACATGTCGAAGACTGAACTCCTTGTCTTCCCTCCCAAATCCTGCCCTCTCCCTGACTTTCCCATCTCTGTTGACGGCACTACCATCCTTCCTGTCTCACAAGCCCGCAAACTTGGTGTCATCCTCGACTCCGCTCTCTCATTCGCCGCTCACATCCAAGCCGTCACCAAAACCTGCCGGTCTCAGCTCCGCAACATTGCCAAGATCCGCCCTTTCCTCTCCATCCATACCGCTACCCTGCTCGTTCAAGCTCTCATCCTATCCCATCTGGACTACTGCCTCAGCCTTCTCTCTGATCTCCCATCCTCGTGTCTCTCCCCACTTCAATCCATAGTTCATGCTGCTGCCCAGATTGTCTTTGTCCAGAAATGCTCTGGGCATGTTACTCCCCTTCTCAAAAATCTCCAGTGGCTACCAATCAATCTGCACATCAGGCAGAAACTCCTTTCCCTGGGCTTCAAGGCTGTCCATCACCTTGCCCCCTCCTACCTCACCTCCCTTCTCTCCTTCTACAGCCCACCCCGCACTCTCCGCTCCTCTGCCACTAATCTCCTCACCGTACCTCATTCTCACCTGTCCCGCCATCGACCCCCGGCCCACGTCATCCCCCGGGTCTGGAATGCCCTCCCTCTGCCCATCCTCCAAACTAGCTCTCTTCCTCCCTTCAAGGCCCTACTGAGAGCTCACCTCCTCCAGGAGGCCTTCCCAGACTGAGCCCCTTCCTTCCTCTCACCCTCGTCCCCCTCTCCATCCCCCCCATCTTACCTCCTTCCCTTCCCCACAGCACCTGTATATATGTATATATGTTTGTACATATTTATTAATCTATTTATTTATTTATCTTACTTGTACATATCTATTCTATTTATTTTATTTTGTTAGTATGTTTGGTTTTGTTCTCTGTCTCCCCCTTTTAGACTGTGAGCCCACTGTTGTGTAGGGACTGTCTCTATATGTTGCCAACTTGTACTTCCCAAGCGCTTAGTACAGTGCTCTGCACACAGTAAGCACTCAATAAATACGATTGATTGATCGATTGATTGCTCTGCACACAGTAAGCACTCAATAAATATGATCGATTGATTGTGATAGGGGAGAGTGTTTTGGGCAGGACGGAGGGTGAGAGCAAGAGGTCAGCAGTGCGAGAGATAAAGTGAGGCCTGGTAATCAATCACTGACCTCTGACTCCCAAGCCCATGCTCTTTCCACTAAGCCACACTGCTTCTCAACTGCTTCGCTACTCATTTATACAGTAAGCACTCAATAAATAGGATTGAAAATACCAAAATTATTATTTTTTTTTGTAAACTCTGACTGTGACAAGTTTATCCCTATTCATTATATGTTGGGTGCTACTTCCTTTCTAGGTTAAAGCTCAGTGCCATGTTTATATGAGCTTTATACATGCTACTATGGATATGGTTCAACGCTGATCCACTGGGTGAAAGTGTTGTTCTGGGCAACTTTTGCTCCCTAATATTTTTTCCAGTTCTCTACGCTCATTTCAAATGTTTTTCTCTTTTAGCTACTTAAGCAAAATTCAACCTCAGAAAACCTCAGGAGGGAAATCTGCAAAACCCAGCCATCGTACACCACCCATTCCCCTTTCTCCTGGATAAATGTAGGGAAAAAGGCCTACATCACATTCTGCCTCTCCAACCTGACTCTCTTAGAGTCTTCCCTCCAGGAATTAAGAAATCAATTTTCTCAGGTAAGTGCAGTAATATTGCTTGTAGGGTGAAGTGCTCTCCTTCTTCAAAGTTGTCCCAGGCCCCTTCCTGGCTTCAGCGCTGACTCATGGTGAATTCATGACCAACCCATTCTGAAACACAGCTAGGAAATGCTTCTCTGACTATTTGCCTGTCTTGGACCATCTTAACTCTTGGAAAGTTTTACTCAGGACACCTAGTCCTATGCGATACTGAGATGTCTATACTACCTTTGCACAAGATGTCCAATTTTGCATATGCATTGTTCCATGATTAAAAGGATTTCAGTATTGCAACAGAAGTGAGGTAATAATGGAAATGCTGGTAGAGACACACCTCTGGTGATGAGGCAAAGCCTCACTGAATAGTATTTGCAAAAAACCTAGGCGGTCTAGATTGTGAGCTTCTTGTGGGAACATGTACACCACCTGTGTTATATTGTACCCTCCCAAGTGCTTAGTATAGTGCCCTGCACTCAATAAGCACTCAATAGATGTGACTGATTGATTGACTGGATTGGTCTGGAAGGGTAAAAGGCAAACAACAGTGGTAGAATCAAATAAATAAAAAAGGGGGTTTTCCCTTCCAATTCCATTAGGAAGGAAAAGCCCCTATTTCATTTCTTCAGAACATATAGGAGGTTAATTTTAAAGATGACTCAGTTACTATTGTAATTTGCAAATTCAAATGAAAGACCTTATTTTCTAATTATTCTCAAGAGTTAAACATAATGGTTCCCTTCCGGTCCACTGTTCATTTTCTGTAGTCTCACATTTCTTGTACTAGAAAAATAAGCATAAACACAAGTAAAATGAAAAATAATTACATAATAGAAAGACTCAGAAGCACTTAAAACCCTACCCTGAAAATATTCTTTTTACCACAAGCCCCTTGAGTTTGCAGCAATGATTACAATGTATGTGGAATACAGCGGTGTTCTCTGAATGGCTTTTAATTCAGATGTTCACGTCGTTACATTTGGAGCTCCCCTAATCACATGTCAAACTCCTGTCTGGTTCCAGAACTTTGGAACTCAAGTCTTCGTTTTTGAGGGGAAAGAAAAAATGTCTCCCAACTGAGCAATCCATGTTGGGAAAACATTAAATGTTCAAAAATAAGTTGTACAACTTTTCATAGTAAAAGAAATGTGGCAATCAAATTGCAAGATGGCAGTTGTATAGAGGTACAAAAGATCGTGAGACACAGCATAGGAGGGGTCAGACCAATGGCCCATCCAGCTCAGGATTCTGTCTCCAACAAGATGCTAGAAAGGCACCAGGTGATAGCTGCCCTCCTGGATAATCATCCTCAAGATTAGGAATGTACCAAATAACACCCCTAATTTCATTCACTCCATCCTCAATTTTCCCTCTAGTAATCCACTATGGACCTCTCATTCTCTAACTGATACAGTTTCACCTTAAATCTGCAGATGTTGTAGAGTTGCAAATTTTGTCCGCTTTACTTGCTTGGATGTAAAAATGTTTCCTTTTGATTATTTTACCCAGTCAACAAAGCACAAAGTCCACAAACAAAAACATATAATTTTAATATAGGAAAGAGTTTATACTGGAGGAAGTTCTGAATTAGAAATTCCTAATGAATGTTTTCCAATCTTTGTTATTTAAAATATATCAGTTATTTAAAGCATATGCTTTAATTTTTTTTGCCTCATTCTTCTACTGCTTTCTTTCTTAAGATGTCAAAAGACCCCAACAATCAGGTGATCGTCTTCCAAGAATCAGTCAAGGTGATGTCATTTTTATCACAAGTGCAGGAACAAACCATTCTGTGGGAGTTCCTCTCAAGTCTTCCCAATGTGTTCCAAAATGACACAAAACTCAGAGATTTGTTCAATGTCCTTCGAAAGTCAAACAGGTAAGAATAAAGGAGAATAACACTGACACTCGGCTAGGTTGGAACCAGTGCAATCACACAGACATCTATACCACATGTGAATTCTTCCACTCCCAACTTCTCACCAGCCTGTCTTCTTTCTCAAGCAGCTGCCAATGAACAATGGTGTGTTTGTAGACTATGCGAAGGACAAGGGGCCTTATCTTCCCAGGGCAAATGAGGGGACAATAATTTTATATCTTTTGCCCCTCCATATCTGATTAGTTAGATGATATTTGGGGAATTGGTTATTAGGACTTTCAATTCAGGAGGATTAGAAAGAGTAGGTAAAAATCATGGGCATGAGATTATTTTTTTCTCATATGCTTGTGTACAGCTTCAGGGTCCTAATTCATTCAAGAGGCTATTTGATTGACAGTTGTGTCTACGGGGCAGGCTCCCACAGAACACTAGTCTATTCCAGCTTCAAGGATGCTAAATTCTGAAACCTGGGCTATATTCTCTGTGAGTTCCCTTTCAGAGCTGAATTGAGATGGGAGAACAGGGATTACGACTGAACAACACACCTGTCTGTCCAGCAGATGTGCTCACTGTGCGAGGATAATAATAATAATAATAATAATTAGAAGAATAAAATTAATAACTGTAGTATTTGTTTAGCCCTTACTCTGTGCCAGGCACTATACTGAGCACTGGGGTGGATGCAAGTTGATTGGGTTGGACACAGTCCCTGTCTTGTATGGGGCTCACAGTCGTAATAACCAATTGACAGATGAGGAAATTGAGGCACAGAAAATTGAAGTGACTTGCCCAATGTCACACAGCAGACAACTGGTGGAGCTGGGATTAGAACCCATGACCTTCTGACTCCCAAGCCCAAGCTTAATCCATTAGGCCATGCTGCTTCTCAATAGTATAACGATAATGGTAGCATTTGTTAAGCACTTACTATATACCAAGCACTGTAGTAAACACTGGGATAGGTAATTAGGCCCCTCATGGGGCTCACAATCTAAGCAGGAGGGAGAACAGGTTTTGAATCCCCATTTTGTAGATGAGAGAACAGTGGCACAGAGAAGCTAAGTGACTTGCCCAAGGTCACACAGCATGTTCTTGGGGGAGCTGGGTTTAGAGCCCAAGTCCCCCTGATTCCCAGGCCTGTGCCCTTTCCACTAGGCCATGCACGCTTCCCAGAAGGTATAGGCCTGGCTCAGTGGCAGAATAGATGGTTCACAGATCGCAAAATATATGTCCTTCTCCACCTAATATTAGGCAGAATGAAGTTTAGTCTCTGCAGATTTGGGCTCAAGGTGAAATTTTCCTCAAAAAAGTCCTGAACAGGGGCAGACCATTCATTCATTCAATCATATTTACTGAGTGCTTACTGCGTGCAGATCACTGTACTATGCGCTTGGAAAGTACAAGTTGGGAACATATTCATTCATTCAATCGTATTTATTGAGAGCTTACTGTGTGCACAGCACTGTACTAAGTGCTTGGAAAGTACAAGTTGGCAACATGTAGAGACGGTCCCTACCCAACAATGGGCTCACAGTCTAAATCAGTGACCAAGAGCTATTCCAAAGAAGACAACTGAGAGTTTACTCTGAAGAACTAATGGTCAGGTACACAGAATCTCCTTGAAAGCACCCTAAAGCACTGTGGGGTTGCACACAGGATCTCCACAAGTGCTTCCAGGGCAGAGTAAGACCAATAGGATGAGCTCCCAAGGACTTAGTACGGTACTCTGCACACAATAAGCTCTTAATGAATACCACTGACTGATTGATTGATGGGCAGTATGTTTTAACTATTCTAATTCCCGCCTTTGATGTGTTCCAAAATATGCTCATTACCCTATTTCATGAGGTAGTACATTTTGAGGTTGTAATTACAGGGGCTGTAGAACATTAGCACAAGAAAAAATGGACTGGTGCAGTAAAAATAGTTAGACCTTATGACACAAAATCACTGTCAGTTGGCTGCTGGGCCCATTTCTGAATTACTCCCTTTCAGTAGTCTAATTGTCTGCACACTTCTGTTAAATGGAAACCTGTTTTCCATGTTGGACCTCCTCTACTAACACTGCCTGTCATATGACAATATTATTTAAATACCTATAACTCACTTCAAGCCTAACCCTATTTGGTACTCAACTGTGGTTTTACCACACGCATCTTGCTTTATTGTGCCCAAGGAAGAGGCACAAATGGCCTCAGATATTTTTTTTTTAAATAGGTCCTTTCCTCTCCATCCAAACTCCTACCATGCTGATCCAAACACTTATCCTATCCTGCCTTGACTACTACATCCTGTCTCTTCCTACTCTGGTCCACAGTCCACTCTGCTGCATGGATCATTTGCAACAAAACGTTCAGTTCATGTCTCCCCACTCCTCAAGGGCCTCCAATGGCTGCCCATCCACTTCTACATCAAACATAAACTCCTTACCATTGACTTTAAAGCAGTCAAGCAGATTTCCCCATTCTATTTCATCTTACTGATCACCTACTACAGCCCAGATTGCACACTCCACTCCTCTAGCGCCAGCATACTTACTGTGCCCTGATTTCATCTGTCTTGCTATGACCCTCTTCTCACATCCTTCCCCTAGACTGGAACTCCCTCCCCCTCCATATTTGCCAGATCACCACTCTCTCCACCTTCAAAGAATTCTTAAGGTCATATCTCTGCCAAGAGACCTTCCCTCATTAAGCCCCCCTTTCCCTGGCTCGTTTTCCCTTCTGCATCATCTACAGATGTCAGATATGCACTTGTATCTGTGATCTTTGGACATTTGATATCCACCCCCCCCCCTCACCCCACAGCACTTATGTACATATCTTTAAATTGTATATTATGAATTATTTTTTCATATTAATGTCTGTCTTCCCTTCTAGACTGTAAAATTATTAAGAGGATGGGAACATGATTGCTAATTATATTGAAATGTACTCTCGCAAGCATTTGGTACAGTACAGTACAGCACATAGTAAGGAATCGATCAATTATATTTATTGAGCACTTATAGTGTGCAGAGCATTGTACTAAGCTCTTGGGGGCATACAATATAACAGATACATTCCCTACCCACAGTGAAAGCACTCAATAAATGGTAGTCTGATAGATTGATTGATTAATGGTATTTGTTAAGCATGAATTACGTGTCAAGCCCTGTTCTAAACACTGGGGTAGACACAAGTTGTCAGGTGTGACACAGTTCATATCCCATATGGCAAAGACTGTCGAACCAATCAATCCATCAATCAATTGTATTTTCAGGTCCCTACTGTGTGTAGAGCTCTGTCCTAAGCACTTGGGAGATTACAACATAACAGAATTGGTAGACATGTTTTCCACCTACAATGAGCTTATGGTCTAGAGGGGGAGACAGACATTCATATAATAAGTGAATTATGGATATGTAAATAGGTGCTTTGGAGCTGAGGGAGGGTTGAATAAATGGTGCCAACATACTGAAAAGACAACTCAGAAAGGAGTGGAAGAACAGAAAAATAGGGCTTAGTTGGAGAAAGTCTCTTGGAGGAGATGTACTTTTAATAAGGTTTTGAAGATGGGGAGAGAGATTCATCTATCAGACCAGAAGAGAAAAGGTGTTCCAGGCCAGAGGGAGGAAGTGGGTGAGAGGTCAGTGGCAAGATAGTTGAGATTGAGGTACAGTGAGTAAGTTGGCATTCATGAAGCGAAGTGTGAAGGAAGGATTGTAGTAGGAAATTAAGGAGGTAAGATAAGAGGAGGTAAGGTGATTAAGCGTTCTAAAGCCAATGTTTAGGAGTTTCCTTTTGATGCGAAGGTGGATGGGCAACCACTGGAGGTTCTTGAGGAGTTGGGTAACATGGACTGAATGGTTTTGTAGAAAAATGATTTGAGCAGCAGAGTGAAGCATGGACTGGAGTGGGGAGAGACAGGAGGTATTTTTATTTATTTATTTATTTGAACGGTATTTTGTTAAGCACTTACTAGGTATCAGGCACTGTTCTAAGCACTAAGAGAGATATCAGGTTCCACAAGATCAGGAAAGAGGATGATGTAGTAATCAAGGTGGGGTAGGAAAAGTGCTGGGATTAATGGGGTAGCAGTTTGGATGGAGACGAAAGGGTGGATTTTACCGATGTTGTGAATGTTGAACTGACAGGATTTGGTGACAGATTGAATACATGGGTTGAAGGAGAGAGATGAGTCAAGGATGACACCAAGGTTACAGCCTTGTGAGACTGGGAGGATAGTGGTGCTGTCTACAGTGATGGAAAAGTTAAGGGTAGGACAGGGTTTGGGTGGGCAGATAAGGAGTTCTGTTTTGGACATGTTAAATTTGAAATGTCAGCAGGTCATCCAAGTAGAGATGTAGTGAAGGCAAGAGGAAATATGAGACTTCAGAGAAGGAGAGAGATCAGGGCTGGAGATGTAGATTTGGGAAGCAGCTGCAGAGAGATGGTCACTGAAGCCTGGGGAAAAAATGAATTCTCCAAGGGAATGGGTGTACATAGAGAATAAAAAAGGGCAATGGAAAGAACCAGAACTGGGCTTTGAAGGACTCACACAGTTAGGGAGTGAGGGCAGAGAAGGAGCCTACAAAACGAGATTGAGAATGAGCGGCCAGGGAGGTAGGAAGAGAACCAGGAGAGGACAGTGTTGGTGAAGTCAAGGTTGGATAGTGTTTCCAGGAGAAGGGGGTGGTTAACAATGTCGAAAGCAGCTGAGAGTTTGAAGAGAATTAGAATGCAGTAGAGACCCTTGGCCTTGGCAAGAGGAGATCATTGGATACCTTCAAGAGGGCAGTGTTAGTGGAGTGAAAGGAGCGGAAGTCAGAATGGAGGGGATCAAGGAGAGAATTGGAGGAGAGGAAGTGGAGATAGTGGGTGTAGACAACTCACCCAAGGAGTTTGGAGAGAAATGGTAGGAGATGGGATAACAACTAAAGGGGGTCATGGCCAAGGAAGGGTTTTTTTTTTTTAGAATAGGGAGGACATGAGCCATGTTTGAAAGACATGGGAGGAAAGAAGTTGCAGAGTAAATAGTTAAAGATGGTGATCAGGGAGAGAAGAATGGAGGGGGCAAGCACTTTGATAAGGTGAGAAGGGATGGGGTTGGAGTTGCAAGTGGAAGGAGTAGATTTTGAGATACTGCCGAGAAAGATAAGAGAGTTGAAGAAGGGCCAGGAGAAGGGAGGGACTAGAGAGGAGCAGGAAGATCATGCCTGATGAGGAAGTTTACGGCCAGGATACTAGGAGCAAGAGATCAGGGAGGAGGAAGTCAGAGTGTTTGAGGAGGGAATTAAATGTCTGAAACAACTGGCAAGAGCAATGGGCATGGAAGTCAATAGGGATGGAGAAAGAAGCCGGGCAGAGGAAAGGGCAGAGTTAAAACCGGTAAAGGAAGATTTCCACCAGCAGTGGTCTGTGGCTCATGCACAGGAATGAAGGAAGCTGACAGTAGAACTGATCCAAGGATGTGGGTTAGTGGAAAGAAATCAATGAAGGGGTAGGGGGGGCAAGTGTATTGAGTTCATCACAGAGGGTAGTGTTGAGGGCATCTGTTTGCTTGTCAAGGGAAGATAGTTCTGTCTCCCAGTAGGAGGGAGACCAGGTATTCAGCTGAGGCACCTGAGTTGCTGAGATGTCAAGTGTCTTGCTCCAAGTCACATAGCAGGAAACTGGCAGAGCCAGGATTAGAATTCAGGTCTTCTGACTCCCAGGCATGGGCCAGGCCAGGCCACTAGGCCAGGCCACTCTACATGCCATGCTGCATCTGATTCATTGTTTCCTTGAGCCCATTTTTCTTGAAATGCTTTAGATCCAAAGTCCCATTTAAACCACGTTAACATCGTATACCAATTAAAGAAAGATGAGGCTCTCCCTCCCCACCAGTTAGGGTTGGGAACATCAACTTGAACTTCAGAGTCTATACCTTCAGTAGGAAATATTTCCTTGTGACGCCATCAAAGAGAGTGGGTCACCCATTTCTGCCACATTTTGGCAGTAAAGATTTAGAAAAAATTCTCTTTGGAAAAGAAGAAGAGAAACAGGCAAAATAAAAATCATTCAATTGAAGTAAAATCAAAATTTAGAGCCTGAAAGTAGCACTTAGCATTCTGGATAAGCACTTGGGAGAAATAGGAGGTATTCCATCTTCCACCAAAGCAGAAATTCTGCATTGATTTATCTTGCTTGAGGAGGGGGTAGTTGGTGGAGAGGAAGTTCTACCTATTGCTAACAGAGGATGATTTTGAATTATTTAGAATAGGCTTGATCCAGTGGTTAGTAAAATCTCATTGCAGGTAGGTGCTTGCCCAGTCAAGTTTGCTTTTTTTAAAGGGAATTTGTTAAGATTTTAATAAGTGGTAGGCACTGTACTAGGCGCTAGGGTAGATACAAGTTAATCAGAATGGACACAGTCCCTGTCCCAAGTGGGGCTCACAATCTTAATCCGTGTTTTACAGATGAAATACCTGAGGCACAGAGAAGTGAAGTGACTTGCCCAAGGTCACACAGCAAACGAGTGGAGAAGTTGGGATTAGACACTTTTCAAGGCATCAAGGGGCAGATAGTGTCTTTTGATTATTGTTCAAACTAGGCCATGGGACTAAGTAAAAGTGACTTTCTCACCACAGCACTGGCACCATAATTTGTAAATAAAAATGTATCCTCATTATCCCTGAATCTACCTAAGCCGTATCTGTTTCCGTGGGCCAGGATTTCACCGAGACTCATTTGAAACATTATGTTTTTATGTAAAAAGTTTTACCAGTATTGATCGCGTTATAACTAAAAGGGGACAGATTTCACGTGTAACTGTTCTGCTGAAAAGCAAAGTTTTTTTACCTTGGATGCTCGGCGTATTCAGCTTTTCCGTGATATCTAGGCAGCAGGATTTGATGCCTTGCTCAGAATGAGTGCGGGACATATTGCCAGATCTCTATCATCATCGTCAACACCTCATCTTTCAGTCAGCATATGCTCAACACAGAACTTTGAGAAGCAGCATTATCTAGTGGATAGAGCACGGGCCTGGAAATCAGAAGGACCTGGGATCTAATCCCGGCTTCACCACATGTCTGCTGTGTTAGCTTGGGCAAGTCATTTAAGTTCTCTGTGCCTCAGTTACCTTATCTGTAAAATGAGATTATGACTGTAAGCCCCACCTGGGACATGGACTCTGTCCAACCAGTTTACCTTGTATCTGCCCCAGTACTTAGAACAGTGTCTGGCACATAGTAAGCTCTTAACAAATACCATAAAACACAAAAGCAAAATACTACTTTGGGATTTTGTCACCATCAAACGCTCCTCTTCTTGGCGAGGAGCAGTGTGGCCTAGTGGAAAGAGCCAGGGTCTGGGATTCAGAGGACCCAGGTTCTAATCCCAGATCCATCACTTGTTTTCTGTGTGACCTTGGGCAGTCACTTAGCTTCTCTGTGCCTCAGTTACCTCATCTGTAAAATGAGGATTAAGACTGTGAGCCCCATGTGTGACATGGACTATGTCCAACCCGATTAGCTTGTATCTACTCCAGCGCTTACAGTGCATGGCACATAGTAAGCGCTTAAGAAATGCCATTAAAATAAATGAACATTACTTGGCCAGTTGCTGGTATTTGTTACTGAATTGTACTTCCCAAGTGCTTAGTGCAGTGCCCTGCACACAGTAAGCACTCAATAAATACGATTGATTGAATGAATGAATGAATGAATTCAATGGTCTGATGGGGATGAGAAGCAGCATGGCTCAATGGAAAGAGCACGGGCTTTGGAGTTAGAGGTCATGAATTCAAATCCTGGCTCTGCCAGTTGTCAGCTGTGTGACTTTGGGCAAGTCACTTAACTTCTCTGGGCCTCAGTTACCTCATCTGTAAAATGGGGATTAAGACTGTGAGCCCCCCGTGGGACAACCTGATCACTTTGTAACCTCCTCAGTGCTTAGAACAGTGCTTTGTACATAGTAAGTGCTTAATAAATTCCACTGTTATTGTCATTATCAGCTGTATGACTTTGGGCAAGTCACTTGACTTCTCTGTGCCTCAGTTACCTCATTTGTAAAATGGGGATTAAGATTGTAAACCCCATGTGGGACAACCTGATCACCTTGTATCCCCCCGGTGCTTAGAATAGTGCTTTACGCATAGTAAGCTCTTAACAAATACCATTATTATTATTATTATTATTATGAGTTCATCTTTGAGTCCAATATTCTCCTTCCCAATGATCTTCAGGCAGCTGAGCTCAAGAAACCACACTCCGCAAAATATGATGATGACTAAAGAATGATCCCACTGGGAGAGAGGGTCAAGCCTCAGGCCTGAAACTTCAGGGTGAAGAACATTTACAGAGAAATAGATTTTAGCATGGGTGGTTTGCATAGTGCCATTCACATTCTCCCCTGCTGGCCATGTTTTGGCTGGAACCCAGAGTCTGAAGCAATAAGAAACATGATGAAACATGGTCAAACACACACAAAATAATGCTTGAGAGGCTTTGATTAATAATAATAATAATGGCATTTATTAAGTGCTTACTATGTGCAAAGCACTGTTCTAAGCGATTACATATTTGACCCCTGATTTCAATCTACCCTCTGGCTAATTTAGTGCTTGTAAGCAACTGAGGAAATGACCTGTCCTTTCACAAAATGATAAAAAATTATCAAAAATTCACCATTTGAAAATGTCTATCAATCGTATTTATTGAGAGCTTACTGTGTACAGAGCACTGTACTAAGCACTTGGGAGAGTATGATATAATACTCAACAGACACACTTGCTGTGCACAGTGGTGTTGGTTTAGATGTTTCGTTTTATTGTCTGTATTCCAGGACCTTGAATGGGACTTTAAATATTTTAGAGTTTCCGTGTGATTCTTATTTTAAGCCTCTGTCAGGAAAAGACTAACATTCTAAATCGGACCTTTCCTTTCCTTTCCTCCTTATTGGTGATTTAGCAGCAGGAGGACAAGCTATTACAAATTATATTTACCTAGTTTTTCTGTGAACAAATTAGAGTTGTGGTGTTGTGGATTTCTGTCCATTCTCTCTTTGGCTTCAAGATGCTTACTTGGGAATTTGCGCATGAACAGACAAACAAGTAATTAAATTACAAAGCAGCATCTTGCCTGGTACAAGAATAAATTTTCTACACTCTAGTCATTTTCCATCTGAATAACCTTTTGTTTCTTTGTGTAATCCTGGAAACGTAATCTGGTTTAATTATTTTTCAACTTGTTAGTGCTCTGTTGGTGATGCAGAAGGTTTATCCACATGTCATGAATAACAAAGGATTCAAGAGCATCCAGAACTCTGTTAAACATCTGCTTTACACTCTGGACTCTTCAGAACAAGGTATTGCATTTCAATCTTGCCCTACTAAATGAATTGCAAAATGCCCAAGAGAAATACAAAATGTATGGACCTAAACCAATTATAATGCCTGTTCTTATCAGAACTGAGTATTTCCTTCGCATGTTTCTAGTTCTCCCTGAAAATGTAAAGATAATATTGTTTGTTATCTCTCCTAGGTGAGTTTCTTCCAGTGGGGCTTTTCGACCAGAAGGACATGTATTTTGGGGGTGCTTTATAGAATGGCAAGGCTCTGGGCTCACTGCTAATGGAGAGAGGGTGGAAAGAGGAAAATCCATGATTTAACTCTACTCTTTCATGCAAAGTACCGCCAATATTTTTAAGAGTGTCACAGCATTTATGTAAACATTTATTTTAATGTCTGTCTCCCTCTCCTGTGGGCAGGAAGCATGTCTGGAACTTTGTTGTATAGTACTCTCCCAAGCACTTAGTGCAGTGCTCTGCACATAGTAAATGTTCAATAAATACCATTGATTAATGGATTGATTGGAAGAAGATGCATTGAATAATGCACCTTTTTCCCTTAGCTCCTGAACCCTCCTGAGCCCTTGACTGTTGCTGACATGTTGAAGTTTTATTCTCATAGTAATACTTTCAAAACAGAAGCAAAGGGGTGTTTGCATTTTCCATTTCAAAATGCATCAAGACCTATTTTAGAACTGCAGTGAAAGTGAACAGGGCACAGCAGCTAATGGTCACTAATCTGATAGCCTTGCTATTCTTGCTGATCTCTGAATGCAACCAATAACCTACCAGTAATAGTAGAAAAAAAAAGTTGGATGAAATACCCAGTGAAAAATCCATTGTACTATTCAAGAGCAGGATTTTGTTATTCTAATTTGGCCATCTGTCCTCTATATGATTTGATAAATGGCAAGATAAGGTGACCTGACCAATTGGTTTAGCAAAATGGAGGTGAAACTATCAGCAAAAGGCCAGAAGTTATGGAAAGTCAGAGCTCCAAACTTACATCCAATGACTACACAGCTTGGCAATACCCCTTGTCTCTCTTTAGTTTTCTTTTATATTTGCATTTGAATGTGTTAGGCACCTTTTCAAATCGGTCCCAACTATTCTTCTCTCTTTTATATTCAGACTCACACCTTGTAATTAAAGTGCAAGGTGATAAAGTTATGAAATTTCACAAAGGGCAAAATCTCTGAAGCTTACTAACTGTTTTTAAAGAGTGGGAAGCTGCTCTGGAGTTTTAAATAGGCAACTGAAAAAAAATTCCCTCCTAAAGAACAATATCCCCCACCAGTCATTCATCAGGACTTTACATGTGATAATGATCCTGCCAAGTTTTAGAGGAAGTCAGTGGATGGTCAACTCAGCAAGAGAAGATTGTTGAGGAAATAAGCGTAGTTTAGGAGAAGTAGCATGGCCTAGTGGAAAGAACACAGGATGGGGACCCAGGACACTGGGCTTCTAATTCCAGCTCTATCACTTGCCTGCTGTATGACCTTGGGCAGGTCACTTAACTTTGACTCATTTTCCTTATCTGTATCTTATCTGTGTGGACAAGGACTGCATCTGATCGTATCATATCTAGCCCAGTCCTTGGCAAATAGAAGCCATTTAGCAAATGCCGGAATTGTTATTGTCAAACTATTGAACAATGGCATTCATTGAGCAATTACCCGGTGCAAACCACCACACTAAGCACTTGGGAGAGTTCAATACCACAAGCTTGACAGAATATGCTGTAGTTGGTTATTGACCCCAAGCTTTCATTTCTTTCTCCATTTTTAATAGCAGTATCAAGCAATTTGGGTTTCTGTGTATAGGGGAGTCTAAGAACAAGGATTATGTTTGTCTTTCATTGATGTTTGCTCCTTTTTAGTTTGGGATATTATATGTGGTACTTTTTTATTTAAAGCTAGATATCACTTGAATCACATGGTAAGTGCTCAATAAATACCAATGATTCAAGTGATATCAACATATAATATTCCAAACCAAAAAGGAGCAAACATCAATGAAAGACAAACACATTTACTAAGCCCCTGGGAAAGTCCAATACAACAGAGTCACTAGAAGTGTTCCCTGCTCATATGGAGTTTACAATCTCTGGATAAGAAGAGTTTTACCCAGTATTAGATTATTTTTATTAGTGTAAGGACTATTTCAAAATAATGGGAATTATTCCCACAGGGAAAAACATTCCATATTTCTCCTACTGGAGGCACATTATTTAGGATTATTTGATCTTTACACTCTGTTCTGTCAAAATGCCTGTTTTCAAAGAGTTTTGGCTAGAACCCTGTTAGGGGATTAGGGAATATATGTGTTCTTAAAGAATATCCAGTTGTGGGAAAATTGGGCAATTACTGTAGTAACCATTGATTTGATGGGAATTGTTGATTAGGGTGTGGGTGATTTAAAGATACTAAAACAATCAATCAATTGTATTTATTGAGCAATTACTGTGTGCAGAACATTGTTCTAAGAACATGGGCGAGTAAATGCAATAGGGTTGGCAGACATGATGCTTTTTCTTCTTTTTCTCAAGTGCTCACTATCTATCAATCACTTTTCTAAACACTGGATTAGATATAAGCTAATCAGGTCGGACACAGTCCCACATGGGGTTCACAGTTTAAGTGGGAAGGATAACAGGCAACGAATCCCTATTTTACAGTTGAGGAAACTGAAGCACAGAGAAGTTGAGTGACTTGCCCAAGGTCACACAACAGGGAAGTGACAAAGCTGGGGTTATACCCCAGGTGTTTTGACTCCCAGGCCTATTCTCTTTCCACTAGTCCACACTGTTTCCACATTGCCCAGAAGGAGCATTCCACCATGATTGATAGTTTTCATTATAAATTCCTGTATTCCACCATTAGCAGAATGTTTTATACCCCTGCTACTCTTTGTGATTCAACTGGGTTAAGTACTTCAGAGTTGCAAAAACACAAAGGAACATGAAGTAACAATTGGTAGTGGATGGTTAATAAAGTCTGAGGCAGAAGTTGAGAAATACAGCACCAACCCATCTTGACCAAACCCAAATACTTGTGCACCAAATCGACTTGGGCCAACTTGTTATACCAGAACTGAGTCATTGTGTAGGAAGAACATTCCCTAATTCTTGCATCATGCTATATCAGAAACATGTAGTCAAAACACATGTTGTAGGAGAAGTAGCACGGCCTAGTGGATAGATCATGGGCCTCGGAGTCAGAAGTCTTGGGTTCTTATCTGCGAATTGAATGCTGTATGATCTTGAGCAAGACACTCAACTTCTCTGTGCGTCTGCAAAATGGGGATTAAGACTGTGAGACCCATATGAGTCAGGGACTGTGTCCAACCTGATTAGCTTTTACCTAACCCAGAGCTATGTACAGTGCCTGGGACACAATAAGTGCTTAACAAACACTGTAAAAAATGGAGAATTAGGTTTGTTTCTTTCAGTTCACTTTCTGATGCTCCCTTAGCCACAGGGAGCCAAGGCTTTCATTCATTCATACAATCATAGTTATTAAACACCTATTGTATGCAGAGCACTATACTAAGCACTTGGGAGAGTAAAATATAATGATAAACATACATATTCCCTAGCAGTCCCTTTATTTCCTTGTTATAGCAGCTGGATCAGGTCTTCCATTTCTATTCCAAACCAAATCATTTCCACTAGGATGGTCATGAGACAATGCCCCATGGAACAAGGTCCAAGATAAAATTCCCTTTTATCTACCATGCTGCTACTATGGTAGCATGGTAGGGGAAGCAGCGTGGCTTAGTGGAAAGAGCTTGGGTTTGGGAGTCAGAGGTCCTGGGTTCTAATCCCAGCTCTGCCACTTGTCAGCTGTGTGACTTTGGGCAAGTCACTTAACTTCTCTGGGCCTAAGTTACCCCATCTGTAAAATGGGGATTAAGACGGTGAGCACCATGTGGAACAATCTGATAACCTTGTATCTATCCCAGAACTTAGAACAGTGCTCGGCACATAGCACTTAACAAATACCTTCATCATCATTATTATTATTACCATGTTGATCCAAGCACTTATCCTATCCTCTCTGGACTACTGTGTCTAACTCCTCATTGACCTCCCTGCCTCCTGTCTCTCCACATCTCCAGTCCATAATTCACTTTGCCTCACTGATCATTTTTCCAAAAAAAGTTCAGTCCATGCCTCCTCACTCCTCAAGAATCTCCAATGACTGCCCATCTACCTCCCCATCAAACAGAAACTCCTTGCCATCAGCTTTGAATCACTCAATCAGCTCACTCCCTTCTACCTTACCTCACTGATCTCCTACTGTGGCCCAGCGCACACTCTTTACTCCTCTAATGCCAGTTTACTCACTGTCTTCTGATGTTGTCTATCTCACTGCCCTTTTCCACATCTTCCCCCTAGTCTGAAACTTCTTTCTCCTCCATATATGCCTGACCACCAATCTCCCAACCTTCAAAACATCATTCAGGTCACATCTCCTCCAAGAGGCCTTCCGTGATTAAGGCCTCTTTTCCCCACCTTCCTCTCCCTTCTGCGTCATCTATGCACTTGGTTCTGGTCTTGGTGACATTTGCTGTTTACCCTATCCTCAACCCCACAGCTCTTCTTTAAATTATATATTATAATTTTTTAATTTGTATTAATGTCTGTCTTCTCTTCTAGACTGTAAGCTCGATGTGGGTAGGGATAGTGTCTGCCAAATCTGTTATATTGTACCCTCCCAAGTACTTAGTTCAGAGCTCTGCACATAGTAAATGCTCAATAAATGCCACTGATTGATTGATTGATTGATTCTGTGTGACCTTGGGCAAGTCACCTAAATTCTCTGTGCCTCATTTTCTTCATCTGTAAAATGAAGATTAAATCTTACTCCCTCCTACTTAGACTGTGAGCCCCATGTGGTACAGAGACTGTGTCCAACCTGCACTTGCATTTGTACCTTTTATTCATTCCACCCTCAATGCCACAGCACTTATCTACATATCCATACTTAATTTTTCTTATATTAGTGTCTCCCCCTGAAGACTATAAGCTCCTCATTGGCAAGGGAACTTTTCTACCAATTCTATGTTATGCTCTCCCAAGCACTTAGTACAGTGCTCTGCATACAGTAAGTGCTCAAGAAATGCCATTGATCGATTGATGGATTGATTATCTTGTATCCACCCTAACACTTAGTATAGTGCTGGCACATAGTAAGGGCTCAACAAGTGTCATTAAAAAAAATTAATCACTGGTGTGAGATTTTAGAAAACCAGAGGAAAACATTTCTCCTTAGGAAACCCACAGAAAAATTTCATAATCCCTTTGTGTATTGGTTATATTCAATTAGTGACTTCTGTTTCTATAGAAGAAATAATTTCAAAGGTGTGGTCCATATCATTTCATTTCAGCTGGAGCTGTCAATGCAACACATCTGTGGGCTGAGGGTGACCAGAAGCTCTCTCCAAGCAGTCTGGCTGCTCAGTAAGTTTTTTAATTTTTTTTCTATCTGTACCAATTGTTCATTTGGTGTTACCTATTCTCAAAGGTAATAATATTATTGGTGTGCTGGGCTCCAGGGGAAATGTAAATTTTGCAGGAAGAGAAATTTTCAACCACTAACCCACCCTAAAGTGGTTCATAATTAATATTCCTCAACATAGGTCTTATTTTTGTTTAGGTCAGTCAGTACCAAAGACTCATTTTATAGGCTCATATTTCTGGGCTAGATGTTGGTAGACAAACATCTGCTAGACTAGCTTTGACAGTGTAGGTGGATAAATTGAATTCCTTGAACTCTCATTGGCATCGATTCTTAAAACTTGATTTTAACTTTTAGACAAGAAGCTCATTATGCTATTTATTTGCCCTCACAACACATTTAAAGTACTTATCAATCAGTAGAATTTACTGAGCGCTTGCTATGTAGAGAGCACTTATGTACATATATGTAATTTATATTAATGTCTGCATCCCTCTCTAAACTGTAAGCTCCTTGTGGACAGGAAATGTGCCTACCAACTCTGTCATATTGTATTCTTTCAAGCCCTTAGTACAGTACTCTATACACAGTAAGCACTCAAAACATAAGATTGATTGACTGATTGAGTTTTGGTGATTTAACCAGACAAGGTAGATTCCATTATATTGGTGCAAATTTCATTATCCAGGTGTGTGTTCAGGTCAAATTGGTCTGAGAAATAAAGAAAATGCCAGCAGGAAGAAGCAAAGGGGCAGTCATCCTCAAAAGACCATTGATATAAGCAAAATGTTCTGTGAATGATCAGTGGTAAACACACAAATATGGAGAAGCAAATTCCAAAAGGAGATCAGTGCAATAGAGAATAAACCTTAGAAAACTAGACAGCATTGGATTATTGTACTTAAGACATAAAGAGATATTTTGCGTTATACTGCATTTAACATATAAAGGTCTGATTTGGTTCTTATTCTTGTGCATATATTTGTCAAGAGTAGACTCCACTTAGTGATCTGTGTAATTCACTTCAGATGAAAGGTTCTCCTGATCCCATCAGAATGCAATTAATTACCAATCAGAACTTAAGCTTAAATCAGTTGATTAATTCATCATGTTTTCTAAGCACTTACCGTTTGCAGAATACTGTACTAAGTATTTGGGAGAGGATGATATAAAATAACAGACACAGTCCTTGCCCTCAAAGAATGTACATTCTAATGGGGGAAGACATATAGACAGAAATTATTTACAAATAACAGGAATGGGAATAAGAGCAAAGCTACAATTCTAGGAAGAAGTGTGGAAAGATAAATAGAGAAATAAATAAGTGAAAAATAAACATGGGGTGAATTTTCATGAGGGCTTTAGAGAGAGCTGTAGATGGCAGATTTGAGGGAGGAGGGAATTCCAAGAGGATTAGGCTGGACAGAGGCACTGAAAGGAAGAAGAGTGGAAGCTAGTTTGAAGAGAGAAGATCTGTAAGGAGAAAGCTGGGAGGAGACCCTGAATCTTTTATGCATGACTCCTGGTGAATATTTTATTGTACAGGTTCTGTGATGCTTTCTCATTTTGGTAATCTTTCCTCCTCTTGCATTTTTGGACTTCATTCTGTAGAAATAAATTATTCAGGTTCTTGAGGGAGTCATAGTAAATCTTTATTTGTGGAGAATTTTGCTGAGATTCCCTTTCATTGATTCTACCAGAGAACAAAGGGCTATACAGATGATTTCTCAAATTCTCATTCCAACCTATAATCCAATGATTGAGCCAATAATGTACACGCAGAGTCCCCGAAGTGGTGGATCTCAAATGTTTTCATCTTTCAACCCCTTCCAGGGCCCCCTTTAATCCCCTCAGGAAAGGTACTTCCAAATTTGGGTGAGTCGTGATTTCTGGGAACAACATTCTACATCAACTCCATTCCCACCTTCTTCTATCCCAATTCCCTCAGCATCAATGGAAAATGTTCCAAGGCTATGAAGATCGAACCTGGGAAGAACGTGAGAGGAAAGATGAAAGGCAGAGCAGCTGTTGATCCCCTAGCATCTAGTCATTACTTTTTGTACATTTCACAGCTACAGATGATTATTTCCTAGTCTGACCTCAGGATACACAGTGGCCCCAACATTCTGACAGGAAAGACTGTGGAGAGGGAGAGACGTAAGGTTGGAGGGGGTCGATTGTCCTAATTAACCCAGAATGCAGGCCTCCACCTGCTGATGCCACTTCTCAGGGAGTGTGGGGAGTCTTGCTTGTTATTTCCTAGCATTCTCTCCTCCTTCTCCCCCTCTACCTCCTTGGGGGTGAAGGATCCGGTTCAGTGGATCATGAAATCCTAATTCTGTTGCATGCCTGGAGCAGAGAAGTCCCTTTCATCTTTCTGAAAAATGATCTTGGAGAAACCAAGTATTTCAATTCTGTGAGCCAATCAAAAAGGTCACAGCCTCACGCTGGAATTTTGAGCAAGAATTTTTTTATCAAGTGTTTCAAATCGCTATGCCACAGTGAATAGAGGCAGTCTTCCTGAATGCTAATGTGAAAGTTCCACTAGGTAAAAGGTAAGTTTACTTGACAGACTCCGACAGGGTACTCGCAATACTAATTAGCTAAATCTTTAAATAAAATCAAATGTTCAGTTCAGAATGGCTGACAAATGCAAATATCGTGCAAGCTTAAAACCTCTTACTCCCCAACCCACAATGAAGCTAGTGGCAGAGTTTATTCATGGGACCCAATAAGGAGAAGATGGAAAAAATTATCATTGATGTTTCATGTTCCTTAGTTGCCTACCTATGTTTTATTTATTCAGTAAATGTTTTCAATTCCCAGACTTCTCATATTGGAAAACTTTGAAAATACCCTCATTAATATGTCTGATGAAAGCCCGTACCTGCCTTACTTAGTGTGTGTGAAGAATGTGACAGATAATCTGGCCAATGAATTACCAGGTAATACTTGCCTTAATGCTAGAAAAAAAGTGTTCATTTGTCCTTCCACTCCTGAAACCATTTTCTGGAATGGAAAGTTTCTTGTCTGAATCTATAGAAAAAGAAAATGGAACTACTAGAAGTGATATCTTGGAATATTGATCTACAAAGACACTAAGGTTTTCTATTATTTTTGAAAATATTATTCATAGCATTTATTAGACATCTATATATGCTAGGTGCTGTTGATAATCTGTTCATGTATCTACCTGAATGTACTTAGATAATTTTAAAAGTCAGCAGTGAATAAAAAGGACAATGTGTAGAGAAATAACTCCAACAAGCAAAAGATTGCACCCATTCTTGTTTTCAGTCCCCTTACCCTTTGTTTTCCTTTTCAGTTTCCTTCTTCTGAAAGAAGTATAAACTTTGTATTTAATTAAATATCACATTCCTTTTTCTGCTTTAAAGAAATGGTAATTTTTCCTTATATTTTATCTTCCTATGTAAAAATTAAAAAAAATTCAGTCTCAAGGCCAGTGCCGAATAGATTTTTTAATCTGTGAGCTTTGTATACCTGAAGTGAATGAATCAAGATGGAAAGTTCCCATTTGTTTCAAAATGATTATGCACCTGTTTCCCAAACTCACACCAAACAACAACACCTAAAAAAGTCACAGATAGAGAGACATATTTTGGCCCTTGAAGCCAAAAAACTGCAAGACCTTTAGTAGAAATGGTTATTCCTAAAGGCAGTCCTCTTGTGAATCCAGTTGTTTAAAAATAACAGCTTCGTGTTTTCTGTGTGACTCTTTTTAATGGCATTTGTTAAGCGTTTACTAGGTGCCAAGCACTGTACTAAGCACTGGAGAAGGCTAATCAGGATGGACACAGTCTGTGTCCCACATGGGGCAGCGTGGCTCAGTGGAAAGAGCATGGGCTTTGGAGTCAGAGGTCATGGGTTCAAATCCCAGCTCCATCAATTGTCAGCTGTGTGACTTTGGGCGAGTCACTTAACTTCTCTTTGCCTTAGTTACCTCATCTGTAAAATGGGGATTAAGACTGTGAGCCCTCCGTGGGACAACCTGATCACCTTGTAACTTTCCCAGCACTTAGAAAACTACTTTGCACATGGTAAGTGCTTAATAAATGCTTTCATTATTATTATTATCATTATTATTATTATTATTATGGGGCTCATGGTCTCAATCCCCATTCTACAGGTTAGGAAACTGAGGCACAGAGAAGTTAAATGACTTGCCCATGGTCTCACAGCAGACAGGTGGTGGAGCCAGGATTAGAACCCAGGTCTTCTGATGCCCAGGCCTGTGCTCTTTCCATTAGGCCTCAATGCTTCCCAGTGTTTATGGGAAAAATACAAGTTCTGTTATTTAACACATGACATCTTACTTTTATCTCTGAAAACTTCTTTAAATACTAGTGATAGAAGTATATTTCAGACACGTGATCTCCTATCTAAAATAATTCTTTTTCATTTTTTACAGAAAATCTAAGGCCTCTACAGTCTACAATTCGGCTAAAAAAACCTTTCCTTCAAAACGAGACTTACGAGAATTATTTTCCTTCAGTCCCAGAAATTCTAAGATCAAAGGTAAAGTAATAATCCAGTTTATCAATTTAATAAGAAGTCAAAGGGATATACCTTCGAAAACTATATCACCACAAATACGAACGTTTGACGGTCCCTTCTGGTTAATGAGTACTGCAAGAGAAGGGGAAGAGGAGATGGCCCAGCTTGGCCATTTTAGTCAGTCAAAAGTATTTTTGAGCACTTATTGTGTGCAGAGCTCTGTACTAAGCACTTTGGAGAATACACCAGAACAATAAATAGACCTATTTCCTGCCCATAATGAGTTTACAGTCTAGAGAGGGAGACAGACACTAATATAAATTATAGTCCTGCCCTCTCTGACTGGGGAAAAACTTCTGATGTAATTTTCTGTCCTAGCCTGTTCCAAATTGCCTATTTATTAAGCTGGGCCCCTGGAAAAACGACCCGCACATTTAGTGGGCTCTCAGCAATGTCCTGCATGGACAGTAATAATAATGACGGTATTTGTTAAATGCTTACTGTGTGTGGGCTCTGTACTGACTGCTGGGGTGGATACAAGCAAATCTAGTTGGACACAGTTCCTGTCCCATGTGGGGCTCACAGTCTCAATCTCCATTTTACAGATGAGGTAATTGAGGCAAAGAGAAGTGAAGTGACTTGCCCAAGGTCACACAGCAGACAAGTGGTGGAGCTGGTATTAGAACCCATGACTTTCTGACTCCCAAGCCAGTACCCTATTCGCTATGCCATGCTGCTTCTCCACCCATCTGGATTTCAAAGTGGAGGGGATAGGCCTTCTCGGAGCCATTCAAGAACTTAATGTGCAGCCTGGTGAAACCACAGAAACCGAAAATCCATCCAAAAGGGAGAAAATCTCTGATGCCTCTGGTCCTTGTCAAAAGATATTTAAATTGTGAAAAATAAAAATCAATTTGGATTGCTGCAGCCTGGGGCCACCCCCTGGTGCAGGGTGTGAAGTACCATGCAGGGTTCCAATATCAGAAAACACAACACAAGTGGCAATTCAGACTCCAAAGACTTAAGACATGGCTGCCTCTGCCAGCGTGGCACTATAAAAAGAGAAGCAGCATGGCCCTAGTGGATACAGCACTGGCCTGGGTGTCAGAAAGACCTGGGTTTTAATCCCAGTTCCACTGCTTGTCTACTGTGTGTCCTTAAGAAAGTCACCTCACTTCTCTGGGCCTCAGTTACTTCATCTCTAACAAGTGTAAAATGGGGATTAAGACTGCGAGGGACAAGGACTGTGTCCAATCCAATTTCCTTGTATCCACCCCAGTGCTTACTACAGAGCACATAATAAGCATTTAATGAATACCATTAATACGACGGTAGAAGTAAAAACGTAGCCAAGTTATCACAAACAGTCATGTGGCTTGGATAGTTCCCCTTTAGCATTTCTTACAGAGGCACACACAACACACACACACACACACACACACACACACACACATTGTAAGGCAATAACACAGTCAAAGGTCTCCCAAGTTTCAAAGAAATTTGCTCAAATGTATTTAATTTGGCATTTTCTTGATTCAATTATGTAAGTGGGATTGAAGTATTTATTCATCTGTCAGTAAGGCAGGGAAGTGAAGGGTGGAGTTTTGCTTTAAAATTGCCTTTCTTAGGCAACAACTCATTATTTTAATATGTTCAAATTAAGCATTCACCAAAAGGCCAAATGCATTAATAGCTGGGTTTTTTGTTTAAGTGGTATTATATTTGGAGATTTATACCACAACTTGCATGATCTACAAAGCTTTCCCTGGTTTAATTTATTGATTAACCTGACAGTAGAATAGAAAATCAGAGCAAAAATTGTCACCCACTGTGCTTTCCTAGTTAATGCACTTCCAAGCCATGCCCTTTGGTGCAATCTTCATTTTATATCTCAAACTATAGTCCTCTGAGGGTGTGAAGCTCTGAGTAAGACTCATTCTCTCTTTCATTCGTTCTTCTAGATTGGATGCTCCATGTGGGCAGCTAAAGTGCCTACCACTCTGTGGTATTGTATTCTGCAAAGAGCTTAATATGGTGCTCTGCACACAGTAAGCACTCAGTAAATACCATTGATTGATACCTGAATATCTGACAGGAGGAAACCACCAGATTACCTGTCTTAGAGTAGGTCTAGATCTTGTTTTTCACCTAGGGAAGAATCTTTAATCAATCAATTGTATTTATGGAGCACATATTGTTTGCAGAGCACTGTAATAAGCACTAGAGAGAGTACGATATAACATAGTTTTGTTTGGCATTTGTTAAGCACTTACTATGTGCCAGGAACTGTACTAAGTCCTGGGGTAGAAACAACTTAATCAGGTTGGATACAGTCCATTTCCCACATGGACTTAATTCACATTCTCCAGTCTTAATCCCCATTTTACAGATGAGATAACTGAGGCACAGAGAAGTTAAGTGACTTGCCCAAGGTCACACATCAAAGCCCATGCTCTATCCGCTAGGCCATGAATGGTCTCACTGGTATCTAGGCTGTTTCCTGAGAACCTGACCCCACCCCTAGCCTGTAAGTGTGTGGTGGACAGGAAATGTGCTTATCATCTCTGTTATCTTGTACTCTCCCAAGCACTTAGTACAGTGCTCTGCACACAGTAAATGCTTAATAAATATGATTGATTGACTGATTGATGATCTAGTTTCCTGCACTGTCCTTCACCGACTCCAATTCCTCCTTTTCCTCCCTCATTCCCTGCATCAGGGAGTACCCGGGAAAATCCCTAGGAATCAGAAACCAAGAAGTCCTGTGGAAAGCTACGGCTTTCTCCCTTCTTCTCTCCTGAATTCATCACTGCCCAGAGATGTCAGCGTACTGGTGGCAGCCACCCAGCACTTTGTTTTTTTCCTTTGGTATTTGTTAAATGCTCACTATATGCCAGGCACTGTACTAAGCTCTGGAGGAGATACAAGCTAATCAGGTTGGACACAGTCCATGTCCCACATCGAGGCCCACAGTCTTATTCCCCATTTTGCAGATGAGGTAACTGAGGCACAGAGAAGTAAAGTGTCTTGCCCAAGGTCACACACACAGCAGACATGCGGTGGAGCTGGGATTAGAACCCAGGTCCTTCTGACTCCCAAGCTTGTGCTCTATCCACTAGGCAATACTGCCTCCCATTGAATGGCAGTGCCTGCCCCAGAAGAGAATGATCCTCAACTCTGCCGTGCTGGCCCTAAGACCGGGTAGACAGTCATATATAAGAACATTTAATGAAGTGTCCTTTCAACCGAAAGTACTGTAATGCAATGCCCACATGTATGTATAAGTGTGTATATATTCGGTACGAACAAACTATGAAGAAACTTGCAATTCCCCACTCATACAGTGAATATTAGAGGCTTTTGAGTAGTTCTTATGACTGCTACAACTTAGAAACCCTTGCTTCCACGATTTGGAATTTATGACCACCAAAAAATGACCTGGCTGTTTGGCACTGAAATCTGTCTCATTATCACCTGGTGATTTTTTTCAGGGTTGATTTGCAAGCCCAATTTTTAGATGGCTAGAGTTACCACATTCAGGCTGTGCCCTCAGAGCACCTGATTTCTGAAAGGAAGTAAGTTCCCACCCTCCCCAAACTGGCTTTCCCAGCAATGCGACCTCGGGCACATTGTACTGTGTCCAATCCTGTTAACTTTGAGCCACAGAACCAGCTATGCAAGCCAAGATGGATTTGCCAACCTCAATGAAGTAGGAAGTGACTGTCAAGAGTAACACACTAGATTGGACTAATGTAAAGCCATCAAGCTCCCTGTAATCATTGACCGACCACCCGAACCTGCCTGCAGAGCATGAATTCGAAAGCGAATCGGTGTCGGCTCCCTGCGTTTAAGCAGTGATAGCCTATATTTTTCACAACTAACCCTTCCTTCCCCCCAATCTGTTTCTATTTTGAAAGCTGTCACAACTCCGGAACCTTACCCAACTTCTTTGTGACTTGGAGACTTTCAGCACAGTGCAGAAAACATGCCAGATCCCTACTCTCAGCTTTGGGGAACTGTGTGAGGAGAGTCAGTTTCACGTACAATTTCTCAAAGCAGCAGAACTCGGCACCGAAATCACTGCCGCCGTACTGAACCATGACAACATCGTATCTCAAAGACTCCAGGATCTGCTAACTGGGGATCCAAGTAAAATTGATTTGAATGTAGATTGGTAAGTTTCCCCTCCATCTTTTCTGCTACAGCTGAATCATTCACCCAGATTTGCAAGTACCTTAGTGGATTTCTCATTCTCTTTTGCTTTTATTTCAGGTTCCTCGAACAAGCACTGCAAATGAATTACTTGGAAAATATCACTGAGCTAATGCCCACTCTGAGGTCCATGCTTCATATCAATAACACCGCTTCAGCTTCTAAGCCAGGTGGTTTCCCATTCATCTTTGAATAGGAGGTTAATGAATCCCATGCACTGATACACTGCAGTTACAGTTATACATGTGCCAGGTTCTGACTCCAGTCTTTCAAGTGTCCAATTAGACTTCCTTGAATGACTTTCCCAAAAAGTAGAGCCTGAGGCTGTTTAATGTGGAATGCTACTTGTTTTGTTTTGTTGTCTGTCTCCCCCTTCTAGACTGCGAGCCTGTTGTTGGGTAGGGACCATCTCTGTATGTATTTCTCAAGCGCTTAGTACAATGCTCTGCACACAGTAAGCGCTCAGTAAATATGATTGAATGAATGAATGCTCCTCCTGTGAGACAGGGGCTGATCCCGTCTGATTAACCCATATCTACCACAGAGCTGAGTACAGTGCATGCCCTGTAGTAAGCGTTCAACAAATATCACAGTTATTACTGTAGTAAGCGTTGAACAAATATCACAATCATTCTTTAAGTCTGAGAAGCAGTCTGGCCTTCTGGGAAGAGCATGGGCCTGGGAGTTAGAAGGACCTGAGTTCTAATCCCAGCTCTGCCAGTCACCTGTTGTATGACCTTGGGCAAGTCACTTAACTTCTCTGTACCTTAGTTTCCTCAACTGTAAAATGGAGATTAAATACCTGTTCCCCCACCTACTTACGCTGTAAGCCCCATGTGGGACAGGGATTGTGTTCGACCTTATTAACCTGTATTCATTCATTCATTCATTCATTCAATCATATTTATTGAGCGCTTACTGTGTGCAGATCACTGTACTAAGCGCTTTTATCTACTCCAGCACTTAGAACAGTGTTTGACACATAGTAAGTGCTTAACAAATACTATTTTTTTAAAAAAACCTAAAGGACCTAGAACATCATGCAGAGTTAGGGCCTTCTGTGGGCTGCCTGTAGCCCCCGACCACCATAATTTAAGGTGGGAATTGGGAGTAGGGATGTTCCCACCTCTCGGAAATGACCTGTAGCTGTCTGAACTTGGCTTTAGGTGGGAATGAGCATAGCTCTCTGCTCTAGTCATAAATTAAAGTCAAGAACAACATCACGGGCCACGTTTCCAGGCTTCTGAAGCCACAGAAGCCTAGACTGTGAGCCCACTGTTGGGTAGGGACCATCTCTATATGTTTCCAACTTGTACTTCTCGAGCGCTTAGTACAGTGCTCTGCACACAGTAAGTGCTCAATAAATACGATTGAATGCACAGAAGGCCCCTGAGTCAGCTGGAAACAGGAAGGACAACTAGAATACCTGAACCTTTTAAAGAGCTTCTTAATCCCCTCCACTTTGCTCTTCTGATGGATCAGAATAAAAACTGTATGCTTCCCTTCCTCCCCTGTAACCACTCCTAAAGTGAAATTTTACCAGCTGTTGGATTTTGGGAGCGATTTGATGAAGAAAAGCCAAAAGAAATGTTTATTCATCATCCTCTCCTCTGACAGAGTTCTGCCCAGGAATATTACACATCTTAATGTAATGCAATTCTCCTCAGGATAAGGCCTTCATGGTCAGAAGAAAGGCAGGAAGGATTTTAGTCACTCTACAACCACAAGATTTACTGATCCCCAAGGATAAAAATAAATGAAGTCACACTGATGATGATGATGATGATGATGATGATGGCATTTGTTAAGCGCTTACTATGTGCAAAGCACTGTTCTAAGCGCTGGGGAAGTTACAATAATAATAATAATAATAATAATGATGGCATTTGGCTTACTATGTGCAAAGCACTGTTCTAAGCACTGGGGAGGTTACAATAATAATATACACTGGTATAAAGGAATAGAAATTAGGATCTCCTAAAACTGCCACCAAATTGTTATTATTTTATTACGCAAGTAGGAAGAAGGCAATTGTGCCCAAGTTGTAGAAGTAATCAAAGCTGCGTCCCTGGGTACCAACAGTTTCAAGTGTTTTGTATATATAGGAGTGCAAATGTATCCATCTTTGGCATAATTCATCTATAGGGCTACTTTTTATCCTCGTTTAAGAGTGAAAAAACATATTCATACAACCCCAGCCGAGAAATCAATTGTGTTTTGTTTTTAAATCAATGACTTCTGCAGTCAGTGAAGAATAATGTTTCCCTGAACCACAAATCTGAGTCCCTGCTTTTAATCACCTGAAATCATTGCAGAGGAATTCAGGGTGCAGAACTATCTGTTATCCAGGGATTATCAGAAAAGGAATTTTTTAATGGCATTTGCTCAGCACTTGCTATTTGTCAAGCGCTGTTTTAAGCCCTGGGGTAGATATGAGTTGATCAGGATGGACCCAATCCCTGTCCCACATTGGGATCACAATAGAAGCAGGAGGGAGAAGAGATACAGAACCCCTATTTTTCAGCGAGGAAACTGAAAGACAAATAAATTAAGTGAGTTGCCCAGAGGTCACAGAGCAGACAAGTGACAGTACCATGATTAGAACCTAGTCCATTGACTCCGACGCCCATGCTCTTTTCACTAGGTCATGCTGCTTCCCAAGCAGGTGTCTTGTAGGTACTTTTGAGACAAAAAGTTCAAGACAAATAGTTTTGCATCACGACCCAATATGCTCAGTCATGTGAGTAAGCTCCCTCTCAACGACTGTAAGCTCTCTGTGGACAGGTAACATGGCTACCAACTCTGGTAAATTGTACTCTCCTAACTGCTTAATACGGTACTCTTCATATAGTAAGTGTTCAACAAGTACAAATGATTGATCGATGTCAAGTTTGCTTCAACTAATTTGAGGAAAGTTATATGAGTTCATTGTATTACTAGATGAAACACATTTTAACCAATATACAAATGGATTCTTTTTTGCAAGGCCAATTAATGGATTTGTTTAAAAACGTGGATCACCTGAAAGATGATCTCCGTAGAGTCACGGGGATGTCCAATTCCAGCATCGACATGCTACTGGAAATGCCCATTCCCGAAAACAGAGATGAGGTCAGTGAAAAAGCTCCAGGGCTCTCCTTTTCAAAATGACAAATTTTTCTTCATAGGATAAGCATTAAAGAGACCCAGAAAGGAAAGCTTCTGAAGTAGAATCATTCTTATTGGGGGAAAAAAAATCAAGACTGGCAAAAAAATCCTCATTACTTTCAAAGAGAACAAGAGGAAAGAACCTTTCTCTGTAGCATATGCTTAGACATTTTCCTTGTTCATTCCCATGTGGAGAAGTCTTCCTGATAGGGAATCTCTCTTCTACTCTTCCTATCCCTACTGATACTGCATTCAGCATGAGCACTGAGTGTATTTAATTCATTTATTCTTGAGTCAGGTCCCTTGGGCGTCCTTTACGCTGCTTCTCCATCTCTTGTCTAAGAAAAGAGAGTCTATCTGGGGATGAACATATGCAGCAAAGCAACTTTGCTTCAGGCCCCTTCCCTGCTATTCTGCAGCTAGTTGGAAGTCTGCCTGGGCAGTCTCTGGGTGGAGCGAATTGACCTTTAACAAAATTTTCTTTGTAAACAGAATGTCTCCCAGATACCTAGGTTTTAGTGTAAGGCACTGCAGGGCTTGTATGGAATGGTCCCTGATTTTTATCATTCTCCCATGCTTGCCTTAAACCTTTCCACTTCCCATCCTCCCCTTCTCTGATTTTCAATTTCTGTCAACTCAGCAAAGGTCTAAGGAACAGACAGAGGGTTGTTTTTAGGAGATCAATTGTCTTGACTATGACATGATATTGCAGAGTATTCCCTGTATTTTAGAATACAGTAGACAGACCAGAGCAACCTTGTGATATGCACTTTCTTTCTATCTCAAATTCACAGGTGGTTTCTCATGTCTTCTTCCTTCAATCTTGTGATTCTAACATCACTGATCCTAAGTTAGAAGCTGCGGTCAAGGAATTCTGTAACCTGTCTGTCCCAGAGAGATCTCGCAAGTTTTATCTTATCGGAGTTACACTTTTACATCATTTGGACATTTACAACTTTACCTACAAGGTACACATCCTGTTTTAATTCATTCATTCTGTTCCCTTCATTGACATTAACAATACTGTTCGATGATATAATCGCATTTTACAACAACAGCAGAAATGATTGTCTCCTGGGAAATGATTGGATTTGTTCTTTAATAGTAGTCATAATAAAGATGTTTATTGAGCACCCACTGGGTGCAATGCACTGTACTAAGCACTTAGGAAAGTATAATCAAAGCATGAGAACTGTTTCCTGCACATAAGGAGCTTACTCTCTTACAGGAAAGGTAGACATGAAAATATTTACAAGTGGGGTAGTCAGAATAAATTGATCAAATAATCAATCATAAATATTTACATAATACCGAGGGAGGGCATAAATAACATTATACATTATAAATTAATCGTATTTATTAATGTCTGTCTCCTCCTCTAGATTGTAAGATCATTGTGGTCAGTCAGGGAATGTGCTACCAATTCTGTTGTACTCTCCCAAGTGCTTAGTACAGTGCTTTGAACACAGTAAGCACTCAGTAAATATCACTGATGGATGGATTGATTGATGAATAAATAAGTATGTAAGTTCTAGAGGTGGCTGAGGAGTTGATGTGATGGATCTGGGGTGGTTTATCAGAGGAGGCGTATTGCAGAAGGTGGGATTTTAGAAGGGCTTCAGAGTGGGGAGAGCTGTGGTCTGTCCATTTGGGATGGGGAGGGAGTTACAGGCTAGAGGAACTGCTGGGGCAAGAAGATGGAGGTGGGAGAGCTGAGAGCGAGGTACAGGTGTGAGTTTGGCTTGAGAGGGATGAAGACAATGAGAGGGAGAGCATTAGGTAAAGGAGGCTAATATGTAAGATGGAAAGTATTAGTCGTGAGCCTTGAAGTCAGTTGTGGGGAGCTTTTATTTAATCCAGAGGGAAATGGGGAGACACTAGAAGGATTTGAGAAGAAGGGAGATGTTTGATGTGAAACTTCAAGATGATGATCCTTTCTGCAGAGAACAGTACAGTTTGGAGTGGAAAGAGGCTGGAAACAGGAAGATCAGCCAGAAGACACATAAAATTGTCTCTGACTTGAGTTAGATGGTAGCAGTCTGAGTGGAGAGAATAGGCAGATGTGGGAGATGTTGTGTAGGAAAAATCAGCAGGATTTAGAAGTACTCTGAATATGAGTGGTGAAAGATAGCAAGGAGCCAAGGATGACACCAAGCTCACAGGCTTCTGGGACTGGGAGGGTGGTGGTGTCATCAACAGAGATGGGAAAGTAGGGAGGAGGAGGAGGGATTTTAGGAGGAAAGGTGAGCAGATGTTAAATTGTGGTATGGGCAATTGGAGATGCTCTGGAAGAGGCAAGAGGAAATGCAGGATTGTAGTTTAAATGAGAGGAAGGAGCAAGAGAGATAAATCAGGAAGATCTGCACAGAGCAGTAGTAGCACAAGCAATCTATGCAGATGAACCCCCTAAGAGAGTCAGTGTAGAGCAAGGAGAGTGAGAGGATCCAAAACAGAGCCTTGCAAGACACTTCATTAGGGGCTAGGAGGCAGAAGAGGAACCAGTGAGTGAGGCTGAGGAAGCGAGCTCAGAAGGTAGGAGGGGAACCAGGTAAATACCTGGATGGCAAAACAAAAGCCTGCAGTTCTTCAAGGTAAAGAGAGTAGTCCACAGTGCCTAAAGTGGCTGAGAGATCAAGGAGGATTGGAGCCAAACTAGAGCTCAGTGGTCCTGGCTATAACGGCTTAGAGAGTGCAGATTCAGTGGAGCGAAGGGGTTGGAAAACTCATTGAAGTGGGCCAAAAGGAGGATTGGCAGAAAGGTATTGGAGATAGCAGGTGTATATACAAACCACTCCAATAGTTTGGTTAGGAATGGGAGCATGGAGATGGGGTGACAGCTGGAGGAGCTGGGGGATTGAGAGAGGACTTTTTTTAGTACGGGGGAGATTTGAGCAGTCTTCAAGGAAGGAGGGGATGAGTCTGCAGATAGTAAGGTGTTAGCAATGAGTGAGAGGAAGAGAACGTGAACAAGCACTTTTAGGAGGAAAAGTCAGGGGCACAGAAGATTTAGAGAGCATGAGGGAGAACTCCTATTGAGAAATGTCAGGGAAGCAGAAGGATGAGAAGAGGCAGGTGGCATCATGAGAGGGGATGGGGAACCTCGAAGCGGTCAAGCCTGATTTCTTCAATTTAACCAACAAAGTAGTTGGCTAGGTCAACAGGGCTTAGGGAGGGAGGTGGTGGGAGAACAGAGGGCTTCAGGAAGGAGCTAAAGGTTTGGATAAATTGGTGAGGGTTGTGAATATGGAAGCAATGAGAGAGGACTAGAAGAAAGAGCTGAGTTCTAGTAAGGGACTGTGAATCTGTAATGGCAGAATTCGGGTTGGTGCCTGGATTTCCACCAGCCGCATTCAGCTGCGTGGGCACAGGGTCAGAGGAACCAGGGTGTGGGAGTGAACCAGGCCTGGATATTGGTGGGACATTGAATGATGATGATGATGATGGCATTTATTAAGTGCTTACTATGTGCCAAGCACTGTTCTAAGCACTGGGGAGGACACAAGGTGATCAGGTTGTCTCACGTGGGGCTCACAGTCTTAATCCTCATTTTACAGATGAGGTAACTGAGGCCCAGAGAAGTGCCCAAAGTCACACAGCTGACAATTGGTGGAGCCGAGATTTGAACCCATGACCTCTGACTCCCAAGCCCGTGCTCTTTCCATTGAGCCACGCTGCTTCTCTAATGATAATGAATGACAAAGGGACAGTGAGTAAGGGGGTTGAGACCGGTGGAGAAAGCTGAGTTGAGGACAGGTATCCAAGGTGGGGGTGCTTTGGAAGTTTAAAAGTGGGGTGGAGTGAGAAGCACTGAAGCCTAGTGGATAGAGCAAAGGCCTGTGAGTCAGAAAGACCTTGGTTCTAATCCCGGCTCCTCCACTTGTCTACAGTGTGACCTGGGGCAAGTCATTTCACTTCTCTGTGCTTCTGTTCCCTCATTGGTAAAATGGGAATTGAGACTGTGAACCCCACATGGGACATGGACAGTGTCCAACTTGATTAGCTTGTATATACATCAACACTTAGTATGGTGCCTGGCACATAGAAAGACCTTAACAGATACCATTTTTTTTAAAAGAGCGTAGGAGGCTTGTGTTAGCCTGAGATAGGTAGAGTGGATTCAGAAGATGGAGATACTGGAAGGGAGTGAAGACTGAGTTTGTGAGTGAGTGAACGTGGGTGAAGACCCAGGTTAAAAGGCTGGGGTCAGATGTGATGTCAGAATTTATGGGATTAGAAATGGGACAGTGACTCCAAATGATTAAGTCTAGTGAGCTCCCGGGTGATGTGTGGCTGAGCTGAAGTAGAGCAAGGGGTGAACAGAGTTGAAAAGTGAGAGAAAGAAATTGCCTGAGGGGTCAGAGAAAAATCATCCGTATTGAGGTTGAAGCCCCACAGGACCAGAGAAGGAGAAGGGAGGGAGAGTAAGAACATCTCATTTTTATGTGCAGACACAGAATGCATGTTTCTGGATGGAGGCAGGTGAGAGGCAAGGGCTGGCATATCATTGCTCTCTAACCAGGTGAAGAATCCTTAAAGCAGTAAAGAGAAGTTTTCTATTTTCTCAAATACACAAATTCATGCACCTAGCCTTGACACTATCCCTCAGACTCTAGGTGATGATCCCAGACTTTCTTTACCTGCCAGAGACAGGAAATAACTCTGGCATCTTGTGTGACATCTGCTCTGCAGCAATAATTGGAAGATCTGAGGCTCAGTCTAAGTGAAACTAATGAGAGAATATTCCTAAAACAGATTATTCCTTCTGTTTGTCTGTTTCTGCTTACCTGCAAAAACATCAAAGGATGCTTTTGAACTGAGATGCTATGTGAATCCCAGCTCCAGTTTTTCAGGATAAATGCAGGCTTGGCCCAATCCTTCTGGGATTGAAAGAGGGAGTCCGCATTGAGTGAGTGTTTAGTAAGAGCATTTAAGAACTTGGGTATACTGGGATTTTATGAATTAAGGTTGTGGTGGGGAGGGAAGGACAGATCTCTGAGAAAAGCACTACAAATCTGAGAGGTCAGCAGTTGTGTTTCTCTTAGTGTCCACTTCACTTAGTGGTCATAATAATAATAATAATAATAATAATAATAATAATAATAATGGCATTAGTTAAGCACTTACTATGTGCCAAGCACTGTTCTAAGCACTGGGGTAGTTATAAGGTAATCAGGTTGTCCCATGTGGGGCTCACAGTCTTAATCCCCATTTTACAGATGATGTAACTGAGGCGCAGAGAAGTGAAGAGTCTAGCCCAAGGTCACACAGTAGAAACGTGGCGGAGTCAGGATTAGAACCCATGACCTTCTGACTCCCAGGCCTGTGTTCTATCCACTAAGCCAAGCTGCTTCTAGTTATTGTGATGTTTGGGCTTTATTTAATTGATTCAATGGGCATTGTCCTGGCTGCTATAGTTACAGTCTCTGGGTTCCTTTGGTAACCAGACAAAATGCTTTGAGCTCAGGGACTTCAGCATCTCCCCAGAAAGTGAGATTGGTGTGGAGTTGTGTGTGTGTATGTGTGAATGAGAGCTTGTGACAATATGTGTTTGTGTGTAGTGAGCTGAGTAATAATGATTGTGGTATTTGTTAACTGCTGATTATCAATCAATCAATTATAAGAAGCAGGGGCCTGGCAGTCAGAGGACCTGGGTTTTAACCCGGCCCCATCACACGTCTGTTGTGTGACCATGGGCAAGTCACTTAGCTTCCCTGTGCCTCAGTTACCTCATCTGTAAAATGGGGATTAAGGCTGTGAGCCCTATGTGGGACATGGACTGTGTCCAACTTGATTATCCCATGTCTACCCTAGTGCTTAGTATGGTGCCTGGCACAGAGTAAGTGCTTAAGAAATACCAGATTAAAAAAAAGAATTAATGGTATTTATTGAGTGCTCTGCACGTAGTAAGCACTTGGGAAAGCAAAATATAACAGAGTTGGTAGGCACATTCCCTGCCCATAATGAGCTTACAGTCCAGACTGTGTGCCAAGGACTGTACTAAATACAGGGGTAGATATAAAATAATCGGGTTGGACACATCCTCTGTCCCACATCAAAGTAGGAGGGAGAACATGTATTGAATCCCCATTTTACAGATGACGAAACTGAGGCACTGAGAAGTTAAGTGACTTGCCCAATGTCACAGAGCTGACAAGTGGCAGAGATGGGGTTAGAACACTGGTCCTTTGACTCTCAGGCTCATGATCTTTTTACCAAGCTACGCTGTTTGGAGATAATAATAATAATAATAACAACAATAATAATAATAATAATGGTATCTGTTAAGCACTTACCTTGTGCCAAAAACTGTTCTAAGCACTGGGGTAGATCCAAGGTAATCAGGTTGTCCCAAGTGGGGCTCACAGTCTTAATCCCCACTTCACAGATGAGGTAACAGAGGCACAGAGAAGTTAAGTGACTTGCCCAAAGTCACACAGCTGATTAGTGGCAGAGCCAGGATTAGAGCCCTCGATCTCTAACTCCCAAGCCCATGCTCTTTCCACTAAGCCATGCTGCTCTGAACCAGTGGGAAAATTAGCCTGGGACTAGAAGACAGGAGGCCTGGGTTCTATTCCAGCTCTACCACAGCCTACATTGAAAACCAAAGGTTTCATCAGTAAACTAGGTACTTCCCCCATCCTTAACATCCTTTTCCTACAGCTTCGCCACACTACATCCTGCCCAATTAAAAATGGTACCTTCTCCGGGAAGTCTTCCCTGATTAATCAATTAATACTACTAATTGAGTGCTGACCAAATGCAGAGCACTGTACTGAGCGCTTACTTCCTACCGTAATAGCCATGCCTTTGCACAGCTACTTCGGGCCTTCATAAACTTATGTGTACATCGCCTTAGTGTTCACTTTTACACTTGTGTTCATCATTTTGATCTACTCACATGTTAATTTAATTATTCTTTACTTTTTGCTAACATGCCTTTCCATTAGCATATTAGCTCTTGAATTTATGGCTATTCTTAAATGCCTAGCCTGGGTAGTCCACACACATTAGATGGTCAAGAAGCAGAGTGGCCTAGTGGATAGAGCACAGGCCCGGGAGACAGAAGGATCTGAGTTCTAAACCCAGCTCTGCCACTTGTCTGCTGCGTGAGCTTGGGTAAGTCATTTAACCTCTCTATGCCTCAGTGACTTCATCTGTAAAATGGAGATTCAGAGTGTGAGCCCTATGTGGAACCTGGACTGTGTCCGACCTGATTAGCTTGTATCTACCCCAGTGCTTAGAATGGTGCCTGGCACATAGTAAGCGCTTAACAATACCATAAAAAAATGCTTGCTTTAGGCATATCCTCACATTAGTTTTATTAAGACAGAGCCTCAGTTCCTATAATTGCTTCAGCAGAGAGACGTCACTTGAGTTGCCAGAGTCATTTGTCTTGTGGCTTACCTGTCTTGGACAGGATATAAAAAACTGGGGTCATCACCAAGAGACTTTGGGAATGCCTCAGGGCTAGACACATAAGCTTGTGTCTTTGACAAGTAGAAAACCACCACTTCATGCTTTAAAAATACTACACCATGTATAGAAGACAGACTAAGCCAAACCTCATCTCATCTTGGGCCAATACACCCATATCCCTCCAAAATTTGTATCTTCTGTTGGAGCTTAAGTGAAATGAAGGATTTTGATTTTGATTTCAATCAGTGGTATTTATTGAGCACTGACCATGTACTGTATTAAGTGGTTGGGAGAGTACAATATAAGGAGTTGGTTTAGCAGAAATGGAGAGGAATTAATAGTCAGCATATTGGAACAGCAACATCTCCTCTAGAGAGGTCAAAGTAATAATAATAATAATTATGGTACTTCCTAAGCACTTGCTTTGTGTGAGGCACTGTACTAAGTGCTGGGGTGGATACAAGCAAATTGGGCTGGACACAGTCCCTGTCTCACGTTGGGCTCACAGATTCAATCCCCACTTTATAGATGAGGAAACTGAGGTACAGACAAGTTAAGTGACTTGCCCAAGTCACACAGCAGATAATTGGCCAATCCGGGATTAGAACCCATGACCTTCTGATTCCCAGGTCCATGCTCTTTCCATGACACCATGCTACTTCTTGGTCTTTTATTTATACATTTAATTTTATTAGGGCAAGATACAGTACTGAAATGGCTTAGATTTTGAAATGCATAGAAGGGAAAGGGAAACTGGACTTTTTAAATGTTCGTTATTTTCAAGATTGATGCTGCCTTCTGGATTGAAGCCACTGAATTTGTTCAGTTAGGTAGACATTTTTCTCACATACTACCTACCCTATCCCAGTTGCATATCTGTATGGAGATGGGAGGCAGAAAGATAGGCTGTATAGACTTTTCAGAGTACTTCTTTATTTTTCTTTTTTATTTCTTCCAGGTATTTTTCCCTAGGGAAGATCAAGAGCCCATTGAAAAGATGTTGGATCTCTTCCTGAGGCTGAAGGACTTTCTCAATCAGATGGCTGCTGGCACCCACCCTCTGCTAGACAAAATGAAATCTTGGAGACAAATGCCACTGGCCAGGAGTGGGCCGCTGACCCAGGTATGACGTGAGCTGGTTGTGCCCTAGAAGACAGCTGCCTAGAATGGACCAAGGTCCTTAAGTTGCCTAATACTACTAATAATAACTAGGAGGATGGGGAGGGGGGGGGAGGGGGAGAGGAAGGAGGGGGCTCAGTCTGAGAAGGCCTCCTGGAGGAAGTGAGCTCTCAGTAGGGCCTTGAAGGGAGGAAGAGAGCTAGCTTGGCGGATGTGCAGAGGGAGGGCATTCCAGGCCAGGGGGATGACGTGGGCCGGGGGTCGACGGTGGGACAGGCAAGAATGAGGCGCGGTGAGGAGATTAGCGGCAGAGGAGTGGAGGGTGCGGGCTGGGCTGTAGAAGGAGAGAAGGGAGGTTAGGTAGGAGGGGGCGAGGTGATGGAGAGCCTTGAAGCCGAGGGTGAGGAGTTTTTGCCTGAAGCCCCTGCTCTTTCCATTGAGTCACGCTGCCTTAACTTTCCCCAGTTTGGTCCTGAGGTATTCCACAGGCACCATTGCTGACGTAGCCTCCACCAAAGAGGACACTATTTTCAAAATAAAACACCTTAAATCATGAGGGAAATCTGCTGAGCTGAGAGCTGAGAAACACTCCGCTCAGGAGCCAGCTCACTAAAACCCAGCTTCTACTGAGTCTCCCAGCATTTTGCTTGATCACAGGATCTTCTGATCTTCCAAGAGGCAACAATCCCACCACAGGATTTCTTTTACCATTAATGAACTTTTTGTCCAGCTCTATGGGGCCAAAGACATTCCCTTTCATTAGTGACATTGTGGATTCGTATTTAAACTGTTAGTAGCAGCATGCATACCATTGAAAAGAGCATGGGCCTTGGTAGTCAGAAATCCTGGATTCTAATCCTGGGTCTATCAGTTGCCTGCTGTGCAACCTCAGGCAAGTCAGTTAATAATAATAATAATGATGGCATTTATTAAGCACTTACTATGTGCAAAGCACTGTTCTAAGTGCGGGGGAGGTTACAAGGTGATCAGGTTGTCCCACGTGGGGCTCACAGTCTTAATCCCCATTTTCCAGATGAGGTAACTGAGGCACAGAGAAGTTAAGTGACTTGCCCAGAGTCACCCAGCTGACAATTGGTGGAGCCGGGATTTGAACCCATGACCTCTGACTCCAAAGCCCATGCTCTTTCCACTGAGCCATGCTGCTTCTGTGGGCCTCAGTTTCCTCATCTGTAAATGGGGATTCAATACCTATTCTCCCTCTTCCTTAGACTGTGAGTCCCATATCTGGGACAGGAGCTACATCTGACCAGATAATCTTGAATCCACTCCAGGGCTTAGCACAGACTTTGACACATAGTAAGCATTTAACAAATACCACAATTATTATTATTTATCATCAATCACACATTTGTTTCTCTAGGACTGTATGTAGTTCACTTCCAAATAATCTCTGAAAAAAAACTGATAGACTATCTCCAAATCTGACTCCCCGATTCATATAGGTCATTACCGCATATTCCAATCCAACCGTCCTCTCTGTAGACTGCTTAACAGTGAAGTCCAGGGTAAAAGGTTGAAGTTCAGGTCTTCTAAAACTAAAACTAGATGATTATGACTTTCATTCAAATGCGCTCCTCTAACCGGATACCAATAATAACAACTGTGGTATTGCTAAGTACTTATTTTGTGCCAATCGCTGTACTAAGCACTGGAGTACATTTAAGATAATCAGGTCCCAGAGTCCAACTAGGAGGAAGAGCAGGGATTGAATCCCCATTTTGCAGGTGAGGCAACTTCTGTCTCCCAGGCCTGTGCTCTATCCACTAGGCCACGCTGCCTCTTAATGTGTGTGGACTACCCACCCAGATTAGGCATTTAAGTATAGCCATAAATTCAAGAGCTAATGTGCTAATGGGGAAGGCAGGTTAGCAAACAGTAATGAGAGAAGTTAAGTGACTTGCCCAAGGTCACAACTCAGGTAAGTGGCAGAACTGGGATTAGAACCTGGGACAGCTTATTCCCAGGCATGTGCTCTCTCCACCAGGCCATGTAGCTTCCCTACTTTCCACAGAGGATGAGGGTGAGGATACAGCTTCATTTTGAAATGAATAGTCCCCATGAGGCCTATGGTCACCGGTCAAATGGGTTTTTCGTTCTCATTTCAGAGCTGTGCTCTGAAATAGCCCCGAGGAAGATGTTCTCTCTCTCTCTCTCTGATTAGTCACTATGTATGTCTGCTCCATCACTTATGTTTCTCCTCCAGACAATGTCCAAGAGCAACCGGATGAGCCCCCCCGAAGGGTCATTCAGCACCATCTCCCAAGCTCTATGCTCACAAGGAATCACGACAGCATACTTGACAGCCATGCTGCCCTCTTCTCAGAGACCCAAAGGCAACCACACTAAGGACCATTTGACCTACAACCTGAATAAGGAGCAGATTGCTTCAAAATATGGGATTCCCTTAAATAGCAGTAAGTGTGCATCACTTCAAAAGTGGTCATTTGGGACAGGAGTGGAATCATGGTTTCAACAGATGATGCTTGCTTTGCCCAGTATTTTGTAGTTTTACACACATCTCACAGATGCTTTTCAGTTGACTTTCCAAGCTATATCGAATTTTGCATGGCATGTTTTTTATCTGTTTTCCCCAAATAGAAGTTGTTTTTGAAGTTTTAGCCTCAAATGTACTTTGCCAAGAGCTGTAGTCGAACCATATATCTTAGTGACACATTAACTGCTGTTCAGTGAATCAGTACTTTTGTGTCCTAATACGGGAAGACTAATGATGCTGATACTAAGCAACCCTGGTTTGAGATCATGTATATCTGTATCTCTACAAAGAAGGAGAATCAAATGAACCTGTACATTGGCAGTAGACGATAAGTATTGTTCCAAGCTCTCATCATGAGAAAAATGATACATTTCTTATTCACAAAACTTTTCCTTGCACTGCTTCTCTATGTTCACTTTTGCTATGCATTTGTGACATTAGAAACCTTGACTTACTCATTCCATGTTCCCATTAATGTTTGTATCGAAACTTGTAAATGTTCAAAGAAACAATGGCATGTCATTGGTAGAGGAATATTGCTTGGGTGACTGAGGTCAGAAGTTCCTTATTCCATTTTCAGCATTTGTTGTAATAGGGATACTTAAGGCTCAACCAATCAACCAATGATTACTTTGTGCAGAGCACTGTTCCAAGAGCTTGGGAGAGTATAATGCAACAGAGTTGGTAAGCATGTTTCCTGCCCATAATTAGCTTTCAGTCTAGAATGAGGCTGTTTGTATGCATATATAAATACATTCATCTCAATCAGAGATAGTGGCAGGTACTGTGGGTAACAGATACTTCTGAGTCTCAAGGAGAAAGATTTATATGTTTTATTTATATTTAATTACATTTTATTCATTCATTCATTCATTCATTCAATCATATTTATTGAGTGCTTACTGTGTGCAGAGCACTGTACTAAGCGCTTGGGAAGTACAAGTTGGCAACATATAGAGACAGTCCTTACCCAACCGTGGGCTCACAGTCTAGGAGGGGGAGACAGAGAACAAAGCAAAACATATTAACAAAATTAAATAAATAGAATAAACATGTACAAATAAAATAAATAAATAGAGTAATAAATACATACAAACATACGTACATATATACAGGTGCTGTGGGGAGGGGAAGGAGGTAAGGTGGGGGGACGGGGAGGGGGAGGAGAGGGAGAGGAAGGAGGGGGCCCAGTCTGGGAAGGCCTCCTGGAGGAGGTGAGCTCTCAGTAGGGCTTTGAAGGAAGGAAGAGAGCTAGCTTGGTGGATGTGTGGAGGGAGGACATTCCAGGCCAGGAGGATGATGTGGGCTGGGGATCGACAGCAGGACAGGCAAGAACAAGGCACGGTGAGGAGATTAGCAGCAGAGGAGCGGAGGGTGCGGGGTGGGCTGTAGAAGGAGAGAAGGGAGGTGAGGTAGGAGGGGGCGAGGTGATGGACAGCCTTGAAGTCGAGGGTGAGGAGTTTTTGCCTGATGAAAAGGTTGATTGGTAGCCACTGGAGAGTTTTGAAGAGGGGAGTAACATGCCCAGAGCATTTCTGGACAAAGACAACCCGGGCAGTGGTGTGAAGTATGGATTGAAGATGGGGAGACAGGAGGATGGGAGATCGGAGAAGAGGCTGATACAGTAATCCATATGGGATAGGATGAGAGCTTGAACGAGCATGGTAGCGGTTTGGATGGAGAGGAAAGGGTGGATCTTGGCAATGTTGTGGAGCTGAGACCGGCAGGTTTGGGTGATGGTTTGGATGTGAGGGGTGACAAGGTTGCGGGCTTGTGAGACAGGAAGGATGGTAGTACCAACAACAATGATGGGAAAGTCAGGGAGAGGGCAGGGTTTGGGAGGAAAGACAAGGAGTTCAGTCTTGGACATGTTGAGTTTTAGGTGGCGGGCAGACATCCAGATGGAGATGTCCTGAAGGCAGGAGGAGATGCGAACCTGGAGGGAGGGAGAGAGAGCAGGGGCAGAGAGGTAGATTTGGGTGTCATCAGTGTAGAGATGATAGTTGAAGCCGTGGGAGCGAATGAGGTCACCAAGGGAGTGAGTGTAGATCGAGAACAGAAGGGGACCAAGAAGTGAACCTTGAGAAACCCCTACACTAAGGGGATGGGAGGGGGAGGAGGAGCCTGCAAAAGAGACTGAGAATGAACAACTGGAGAGATACGAGGAGAACCAGGAGGGGACGGAGGCTGTGAAGCCAAGGTTGGATACCGTGTTGAGGAGAAGGGGGTGGTCCACAGTGTCGAAGGCAGCTGAGAGGTCGAGGAGGATTAGGATAGAGTATTTAAATTAATACCCACTCATTCACTTTGCCCCCTCCTACCTCATCTCACTACTCTCCTACTATAACCCAGCCTGCACATTTTGCTCCTCTAATGCTAACCTTCTCACTGTAGCTCAATCTCATCGATCTTACCACTGGCCTCTCGCCCATGTCCTGCCTCTGGCCTGAAATGCCTCTTCATATCTGAAGGACAATTACTCTCCCCCCTTCAAAACCTTATTGAAGGCACATATCCTCCAAGAAGTCTTCCCTTAGTATGCCCTCTTTTCCTTTTCTTCCACTCCCTTCTGTGTCAACCTTTCCTCATTTTATTTCTCCGCCCACCCAACCCCACAGCACTTATGTACATATCTCTAATTTATTGACATATTAATGTCTATCTCCCCCTCTAGACTGTAAGTTCACTGTGGGCAAGGAATGAGTCTGTTATATTGTTATAGTGTACTCTCCCAAGCACTTAGTATAGTGCTCTGATCACAGTAAGCACTCAAAAAATATGATTGACTGACTGAAACAGTGCTACTGTGGACGACTTATAAGAAAATGGGATGAAAGGGTCTGTGCCTAATGAATCTTACTTTAATTCTTTGCAGCACCGTTCTGCTTCTCCCTTTATAAGGATATTGTAAATATGCCTGCTGGACCTGTGATTTGGGCATTCTTGAAGCCTATGTTGCTGGGAAAGATTATGTATGCTCCATATACTCCAGAAACCAAAGCAATTATGGAAAAGGTAAGACTATATTATCTGGGAGAGTGACTTTATTCAACAAGTGGTCTGCACAAAGTAAAGACTCAAATACCACTGATGAGGAATAGGAAGAAAACTCTATAAGTCAGTCAATTTTGATCATGATAATTCCCCTACACTTCCTCTGAACCACTCTTTCCCATGTCACACCCCCACTGAAGAATCGAACAAATGCTTTTCAGCTTCTCTTCTCTCTGTGGTTAGATGAAGTGATTGGTTTGTGAGCCTTGACATCATGGTGTATTCTTACTGCCTCAGGATGAAGTTTTTTTGCCAGGTAAAAGACAACTCCCATCAAGCTTTTAGAGGAATGAGGAATGAAATTCATTGCCTAAATTTCCAAAGAGTAACAAGGAATGTGGTTAGAGAACCTGTCTGGAGACACAAGCACTCTGAGCACACCTGGTCCCAGCCATTTAAAGGATTTGTCCTTCCTTTCACATCTGGGAGACCTCTTCATTTTACCCTATGCCAGTTATAGCTACAGTTCTATCGAAAGATTGAATAAATGAAGGAGAAGGAAACAAGAAAATAGAAAGGAGGAAGAGGATCCTTGGGCACACATCCTCTTATTCATTCATTCAATCATATTTTATTGTGTGCTTACTTTGTGGAGAGCACTGCACTAAGCACTGGAAGTGATCACACAGACCTTCTAGTAGAAGGACACCCAATTTGAAAATCAGCACATTCTGCTTTTGAAGCTGAGAAGAACATTTCCAGGTTTTTGAGTGGGGAACGTTACCAAAAAGTAAAGGAAGAGCATAGCATACAATTCCACGTAGACATTGACAAATTAAAGCATTTTGTCGGCAAATTGAATATTTTGTTGATCCCTGGGAAAGTGTAAGTATGCCTTGATGCCCGAAGGGAAATCTTCCCCCAAATTCCAGAGAATTCTGTTCTTTCAAGGAATATGTCTTTATTTACTAGTGAGGCAGGAAAAAGGTTTGGGCGATGATGGCCTTTTTAATATATTTATTAACTTCACATTCATGTTGTTCTTACAGAAGTTTCCAGCATAAATCTTAAATGATCTGTTTTTCTAGAGCTACACATCACTGATTTTTTGATTCTTTGTTGTTTCTCAGTCTAATGCTACCCTGAGGCAGCTGGCAGAATTAAGAAAAAAATCTCAGGAATGGATGGATCAGTCACCTCTGTTCATGAATTCCTTCCATCTGCTAAACCAGACGATCCCAATGCTCCAGGTATAGTTGGTTGATGGAGATTTGATTTCCCTTTTTCTGTGTGAATGTACAGGTAATATAAGAGGTAAAATCTCTGATTTGCCAACTCTATGTGTCAGACAGAAGGAGCAGACTGTAATTGACTTCTTTTGCTAGTGTGAGTTGAAGATTGCCTGGGGTGAATGTAACAGTAGGTAGAACTATATTTACAATTGTTAGCAAAGTCCAGTTAAAGGCGAGAGGGTTGGATTTTTGAGCATTCTGTTGCTATTCTGTTGGATTCAAAGTGCGAGGTTGAACATGGTCGGACAGAGTATGTAATCTGGGAGATTATGTGAGGCCCTGTTTGGCTTTTTTCCCCTGATTGACAGCTCCTGCTTAAGGGTGGAGAGAGGAAGGGTCACTTAATTGACAACTGAGGCCCAGAGATGCTCCAGTATTTAGTCCATACCCAGTTGCTGTATTGCCGGTAATGTTTCTGGGGGCTCAGAACCTGCAGGATCAAACCCTTGGTTTCTTCATCTGTAATAGGAAGAAAGTAACAGCGATTTGCTAAGGAACAATCAGATTCAGAATTTTGTGGAAAACTCTCCCATCCCTTTTATTTTTATATACTAAGTAATGACAAGAATAATAATAGTGATGGCAGTTATTCAGTGTGTTAAGAATCTCATTAAGTGTTAGAAGAGGTAGAGTATAACCTTATCATATCAGCCTAATCGGCCCCATGGATGTGGGTTCTAATTGCGGCTCTGTCACTTGTCTGCTGTGTGACCTTGGGCAAGTCACTTCACTTCTCTGCACCTCAGATCCCTCATCTGTAAAATGGGGATTAAGACTCTGAGCCCCTCTTGGGACAACCTGATTACCTTTTTTCTACCCCAGCGCTTAGAACAGTGCTTGGCACATAGTAAGCTCCTAACAAATACCCCCTTTTTTTTCACTATCTATGAGGTTAGGAGATTGTCTTACAAGACATGTTACTGAATTATTTTTGTTGAAAAGTAGACAATTAGGCAAAAACTGTGAGTTTCCAACGAGAGCATTCTACAAGAGCAGTACTCCCAATTTTTTCTTTGAAAGTTACTTCGTCAACATATAAATTAAGTTCCAGGCCTATTTCCAATTGGCCACACTGCCTAGCCTTGAAAGACCAACGTTTTGCATGTTCATCATCAAAAAATCAACTTATAGAAATGCTGGGATTTGATGTTGATCAAGAGAAATTATTCATTCGATTATCAGTTTTTTGTTCAAACAGGAAAAAAGATACTTTGGTACCTTCCTTCATCAATATAAATGGAAAAGAATGACTATATCAAATGGAAGTTACTAGAAGACAGAGATATACTTATAGGAATAATTGGGTAGCATCTTGTACCACATCATAAACGTGATGCTGTCTAGAAATATTGAACCAAATCCTTTCCAGTGCCAGTGTCACTGCATGGAAATTAGACACTTGAATGCTTAGTGCAGTGCTGTATACACAGTTTTCAGCATTCACTGATTTATCTGTTAGACATTTCCATGACAACATAACCAGCTTTTTATTTCTTTTAATGTCTGCCTCGCCTTCTGGTCTGTAAACTCTTTGTGGGCAAGGATAGTGTTCACCTACTCTACTGTATTATGCTCTACTCTGCATATTCAATAAATAAATAGCACTCAATAAATAAGATTGTTTGCTTCAGATAGTGAACGGACTCTTTAAAGCCATTAGGTGCTCTAGTGAATTACTGCTGCATGTTACTTAGCTATTGATAAGAAGAGGATAAGCCCTGCCCATCCATCTTGATATTCTGTTTCCAAGAAAACAGGATGCTTAAAAAGTAATGTGATTGTTGCCCTTCTAGACACCAATCCTCGTGGTCTCCAGTATTTCCTTGACATTTCTAACTGGACTGCAATCAATCAGTGGGATTTATGGAGCATTTACTGGGTGCAGAGCACTGTGGTATGTGTTTGGGAGAGTACAATACCAGAGTTGGTAGACATGATCCCTTCCCACAAGACGTTTATAGGCTACAGGAACTATGGGAAATGATATAATAATAATAATGGCATTTATTAAGTCCTCACTCTGTGCAAAGCACTGTTCTAAGCGCTGGGAAGGTTACAAGGTGATCAGATTGTCCCATGTGGGGCTCACAGTCTTAATCCCCATTTTACAGATGGGGTAACTGGGGCACAGAGAAGTGAAGTGACTTGCCCAAAGTCACACAGCGGACAATTGGCAGAGTCGGGATTTGAACCCTTGGCCTCTGACCGCAAAGCCCGTGCTCTTTCCACTGAGCCATGCTGCTTCTGAGCCATGCTGCTTCCCTAGGTATATCTAGTAGGGATATCTTTCATCCCTATTAGAAAAGTAGAGTGGAAAGAGCATAGACTTGAGAGTCAGAGGACCTGGACTCCAATCCCTGCCCTGCACCGATCTACTGTGTGACTTTGGGCAATCACACCAACCTCTCAGGGCCTCAGTTTCCTCATCTGCAAAACAGGGATTAAATCTCTTCTCTCTCTCAAATGGGGATGAAGACTGGGAGCCCCATGTAGGACATGGGCTGTGTCCAACCTGATTAATGTTGATGATAAAAAATAATGATAATGATGGTATTTGTTAAGCGCTTACTCTGTGCCAAGCACTGCTTTATGTACTGGGGGAGATACAAGGTAATCAGATTGTCCCATGTGGGGCTCACAGTCTTCATCCCCATTTTACAGATGTGGTAACCGAGGCACAGAGAAGTACAGTGGCTTGCCCAATATCACACAACAGACAAGTGGCAGGGCTGGAATTAGAACCCAGATCCTCTGACTCCCAAGCCCGTGCTCTTTCCAATAAGCCATGCTGCTTCACTATCTACCCCAGCACTTAGTACAGTGCCTGGCAAATAGTAAGTGCTTAACAAACACCATAAAAAAAGTGGCACAGCCTGGAAGTAAGGAGACTTGGGTTCTAACCCCAGCCCTGACGCTTGCCTGCTGTGTAACTTTAAGCAAGTGATTTAACTTCTCTGTTCCTCTATTTTCTCATCTGAAAATGGGGATTAAATGACTGTTCTCCCTCCCCTTTAGAACTGAACCCCCTGTGGCAGAGGGATTCCTTCTGACCCAACTGCATTGTATCTACCCCAGAGCTTAGTATAGTGTTAAGTATGTAGTAAATGCTTAGCAAATACCATAATTATTGAAATTAGGAATTCAAATGCTTAAGAAAATCAAACCAAAAAGAGATTTAAAAACGAGCAGAAATTGCTTCAGAGCAAGAGTTAAACTTCAAATGCCACTCTTTCTTACTCCCTAATTTACCAGAATGTATCCCAAGCTTTCAAAAACTCATCGAGAAGGCTTTTTATTCATCTGTATGACACAATTTTAGGGGAATTAATAATGCAGCCACAGTCTGGGGAGTTAGAGAGTTTCTGTTCTTTGAGGTGGTCCCCATTTGCACCTGCATGAACTGGCATCAGCTTCTACATTTGTTTCATTCAGCAGTTTTGCCATTTAAGATGTCTTGAAGAGAGGCAATATGGGTCTTGGGGCAATAGATCTTAGGCAGTCGATGTACTAGTTTCGTTTCTGAAAGAGCAGCACATTAGAAAGGAGAGTGTTTAATAGAGATGATTGCCAATAGTTTGTAACTGTAATTACTTTCAACCAGATATGTCAGGTTTAGTAAGCTTTCACAGTGCCAGATCTTTATATTACCTAGCCTGACACTAGAAACCAAAGCTTCTTGTGGATAAGAATAATTTCTATTAACTGTTCTGCACACAGTTAGGGCTCAATAAATACCTCTGATTGATTGACTCTTAAATAGCAATATGTTAATCATCTACATGAGAGACACAACAGTGTGGAACAGAATTATATGGAAATCATTACACAAATGCTATTTTGCTCTTAGTAATCAAAACCAAAAATCACTTAGCTTCAGGTCAAGCTCACTAACATGCAGTGGAGTTGAATCTTACCTCAAAAAGCAATTGTAACTCACCCTTTCAATTCCCCCCACCCTCCTTACCCAAGGTTCAACTCCCTACTCACTGCCCTCCTGTCGATTTCTTCCATCATTCTACCCACTTCACTTCCCACTGCCTCTCTGCCTTTGGTGGCCAGACATCCCGATTTAGGCAGGTCTGGTTCCTACCTCCCATTTGAGGTTTTTCAGAAGTCTTTGTATCCTGAAAACCCCAGATGAGAAAATCATGATCAGCTGAAGCAGTGACCTTGGTCCCATAGTCACCTGGGGTAGGATGACTGCCAGGGTTTCGAGTAGATGTGGCATAGGAGGAGATATGGAGGAAGTTGATGAGTTAAGCTTTTCACCTCTATCCCTCTATCTCCCTCTTTCATTCCTCCAACTCTTCTGTCCATATCTTTAAACTCTGTTGCTTCCCCTTACCTATAATTTATTTTAATATCTGTCTCTCCCACTAGACTGTAAGCTCTTTAAGAGCAGAGATTGTCTACTAATCCTATTGTATTCTGTGTTCTGCAACCAATCCTATTGATTGATCTGCTTTTTCCACTTTATTCCTATCTCCCTCTGATTCGCACTCCATTTCTTCTCTCCCCCATTTGCCTCTTGCCCCTTTCCCCATTTCTTCTCCTCTGCCCCCATTTTTTCCTTACTTCTTTCCCTTTGTTCCCTTTTCCTTCTCTCCTACCCTTTCGTCCTCTCCCCTTCTCTCTGATTCCACCCATCCTGCCCTTTCCTTCTCTGACTCCACCTCATTCCTCTTTTCCCTCCTCTCCCCTTCTCTCTGATTTATCCCATCCCACCTTTTCATCACTCTACCCCCTCACTTGTCTCCTATTCCTCCAACTCTATCACCATCCCTCCACAAACACACACACTCTCATTCTCTCTCTGCAAAAGGACAGAGTTCTACCCTATCTGAACCCTTAGAATCTGGTGGAGAAACGTGGTTACCTTCATTGTCCTCATCAACAGTTACTTCCTGCTGTTCGATGAGTCTGGATTTAAACAATCCTTGTATCAAGACCTCTTAATAGATGTTTTGGCTTTTAAAAGGAGTCAGCTGGAGCACTTTGTTACTATTTTTTTCCTCTGAGGTTTACCTTAGAAAATGCAGTAAAGCTGCTGAGAAGCAATTTGGCCTAATGGAAAAACTACAGGTCTAGGAGTCACATGACCTGGATTTTAATCCCAGCTCCACCATTTGCTTACTGAATGAACTTGGACAAGTCATTTAACTTATCTTTGACCCAGTTGTGAGCCTCATGTGGAATAGGCATTTTTTTTTCTTTAATGGTATTCATTAAGAACTTACTATGTGCCAGGCACTGTTCTAAACATTGGGGTAGATATGAGCTAATCTTGTTGGACACAGTCCATGTCCCACATGGGGTTCACAACCTGATTACCTTGAATGAACCCCAGCACTTAGAACAGTGCTTGGCACATAGTAAGTGCCTAACAAATGCCATAATTATTATTATTATTGTTATTAATCCTCATTTTAAAGGTGAGGGAGCTGAGGCCCAGTGAAGTAAAGTGACTTGCCCAAGGTCACACAGCAGAGAAGTGTCAGAGCAGGGATTAGAACCCATATCCTTCTGACTCCCAAGTCTGTGCTCCATCCACTCTACCCCAGGGTTTAGTGCAGTGCTTGGCATATAGTAAGCACCTATCAAATATCACAATTATTAAAGAGACATGAGTTTTTGAATGAGACCCAGAGTTTTGGCAGCATGCAATCAGATTCTGAATTTGCTTCTTTGCAGGTACAATGAACCAAAGACCACCCCATCTCTTTGAGGCATTAACAGATTCTCTTTATGTCAAAGACTTAAATATGATCCTTGGCAAGAATGCTTCAGTAACAGACAATAGCTGTTAATTCATTTCACTGAGGGTGCTATTAGGGTAATGATGATTAAACTTGTTTTGCTCTTGCACTTAAACTCATTCTGTATCTATTATTGTTATTATTATTGTTACTTGTTAGAACACATTGAGGAATCCCTTCGTACAAGTTTTTATAAAATTCTCAGTGGGACTAGATGCGGTTGAACTCCTGAAACAGATCAATGAGCTCGGTAAGTCATTGTTCAATTCATCATTTTTCCATTTTTTTTAACCTGTTGTCAGCGATGTAAAGGATGTTGTCCTGGATCAAAATGGTTTCCCTTCCTATTTTGGGATCTACCTTCTAGGAGGTAACTGGTACATATCTGCTCAAAAGAAAACAAACAAATTCTAAGCCAGCCATTTTCTCTATTCAGTCAATCAATCAATCAATAGAATTTATTGAGTGCTTACCATGTGCAGAGCACTATACTAAGTGCTTGGGGGAGTTCAGTATAGCAGAGTTGGTTACAACATTCTCTGCCCACAGCACTTATGTATATATCTTGCAATTTTATTTATTTATTTATATTAACGTCTGTCTCCCTCTCTAGACTGTGAGCTTATTGTGGACAGAGAATGTGTCTGCTTATTGTCATATTGTATTCTCCCAAGTGCTTAGTACAGTGCTTTACACACAGTATGTGGTGAATAAATGCAAAAGAGTGAATGAATGATCAAGGAGTTTAGAGTCTAGAGGGGGCTACAGACATTAATTCAAATAAATAAATCGCAGATATAAACACAAGTGTTTTGGGGCTGAGAGAGAGGAGTGAATAAAGTGTAAGGGCCACAGAAGGGAGTGGGAGAAGAGAAAGGGAGGACTTGTATCTCTTTGCTTATGTAGTATGGCTCTCGTAGAAAGAGACCAGGCCTGGAATTCAGTTGCTGTTATTGCTGTTATTGCTATTTAAAGGGATGATTTCCCCAGTTCAAAGGTGGTACATGCACTGTTATTACTGTAGTAATACTAGTTGTAGTAGTAATAATAATATACAATAATTATGATGTTTGTTAAGCACTTACTAGGTGTCAAGCCCTACACTAAACACTAGGGTAGAGTGGATAGAGCACAGACCTGAGAGTCAGAAGGACTTAGGTTCTAATCCTGTCTCTGCCCTTTGTCTGCTGTGTGACCTTGGGTAAGTCACTTCACTTCTCTGTCATTTTACCTCATCTGTAAAATGTGCATTAATACTGTGAGCCCCATATGGGGCTTGATTATCTTGTATCTAACCCAGAGGTTAGTATGGTACTTGGAACATAGCAAACGCTTTACAAATAACAATTAGTCTTATTCTCTGGGCCTCAGTTTCCTCACCTGTAAAATGGTGAATCAAAACCTGTTCTCCCTCCTTAGAATGGGAGCTTCATGTGAGGTAGGGACTGTGTCCAGCCTGATTAACTTATATCAACCCTAATACTTAAAATGATGCTTGGCACATGGTAAGTGCTTAATAAATACTATAATTTAATAAAAAAATCACTTGTGAGCTAACAAGAATTTCCACCTTGGTGAATCAGTCGTTAGATTCTGCCTTGTTTACTGCACAGGACCCAAATCCTGCCGTGGGCAGGAGTTGAGAAGCAGAGTGGCCTAGTGGCTAGAGAATAGGCCTGAGAGTTAGAAGGAGCTGGGTTCTAATCCCAGTTCCAACACTTGTCTGCTGTGTGACCTGGGGTAAGTCACTTAACTTCCCTGTGCTTCAGTTCCCTCATCTGTAAAATGGGAATTAATACTGTGAGCCCCACATGGGATGTGAATTATGTCCAAATTGATTATCTTGTATGTAACCCAGCACTCAGGAGTGTTTGCAACATAGTCAGCACTTAAGTGCCATTAAATAGGAAAAAAATCATGAGTAAGACTATATAACCAAAATGGTACAAGTGGAGTTTTCCTTTCAAGGCTGTGTCTGATAATGATTGTTGTGTATCTACCCCAGCATTTAGCACGGTGTCTGGCACAGAAAATGTTCTTACCAAAAATACCATCATTGTCATTAGCATTCTCATAATAATTGCCATTAAATTAATTGCTTTGGACTGGTTTCCACAGTTCAAAAACATTAGATGCATTCTTATTATTGTAGTAATACTAATTGTAGTAGTAGGAATAATTAATGATAATTATATTTGTTACTATGTTCTAAGCATCATACAAAACTCTAGTGTAGATACAAGATAATTAAGCTGGACAGAGTCCCTATCCCATACAGTACTTGATGTCTAAGTAGGAGGGAGTAGGGTTTAATCCCCATTTTACAGATGAGGAAACTGAGGCAAAGAGAAGTGAAGTTCATTCATTCAATCATATTTATTGAGTGCTTATTGTGTGCAGGGCACTGTATTACGCACTTGGCAACATATAGAGTCGGTCCCTATCCAACAACGGGCTCACAGTCTAGAAGGGAGAGACAGACAGCAAAACAAAGCAAGTAGACAGGTGTCAATACTATCAGAATAAATAGAATTATAGCTATATACACATCATTAATAAAATAAATAAAGTATGTACAAATAAAATAGAGTAATAAATATGTAGAAATATATACAAGGGTTGTGGGAGAGGAAGGGAGGGTGATGGGGAGGGGAGAAGGAGGAGGGGAGGAAAAAGTGGGGGCTCAGTCTGGGAAGGCCTCCTGGAGGAGGTGAGGTCTCAGTAGGGCTTTGAAGGGAGGAAGAGAGCTAGTTTGGCGGATGTGGAGGGAGGGGATTCCTGGCCAGAGGAAGGATGTGGGCCCGGGGTTGATGGCGGGACAGGTGAGAACGAGGCACAATGAGGGGGTTAGCAGCCGAGGAGCAGAGGGTGCGGGCTGGGCTGTAGAAGGAGAGAAGGGTAGGAGGGGGTGAGGTGGTGGACAGCCTTGAAGCCAAGAGTGAGGAGTTTTTGCTTGATTCATAAGTTGAGAGGCAACCACTGGAGATTTTTGAGGAGGGGAGTGACATGCCCCAAGCGTTTCTGTAGAAAGATAATCCAGGCAGCAGAGTGAAGTATAGACTGAAATAGGGAGAGACAAGAGAATGGGAGATCAGTCACATGGCAGGCAAATGTCAGGGCTGGGGAGAGAACCCAGGTCCTCTGACTCCCAGGCTGGTTCTTTTTTCAGTCGGTCATTCAGTCAGTTAGTCAGTTGTATTCATTGATTCCTATGGGCAGAGCACTGCACTAAGTGCTGAAGAGAGTACCGTAGAACAGTATTTTCACTAGGCCACACGGTAGTAGTTGTATTTACTTACCTTACCAGTTGCAATTATTATACTAAGCCCTTGAGAAATACAAAATAAAGAATTGACATGCTCCCTTGCCCAAAAAGAGCACTGCATTGAATTTGACACATTTAAAACCAAATTTTCCAGTGATCTCAAAGGTAGGAGTTTACACCTGTCCATTAATTACATTCCATGGTTCCTGCCTCTTGGCATTGTTGAATCACACCTAACAGTAGCACATACATGCCTGTGGACCGGGTTAGGGAAAGCCAGGAAATTCAGGCTCTCTAAACCAGGCTAGACTTTCACAAGTTCATTAAAAAGAAACTCTACAGAGAACCAAAGGAGAGATGACTAAACCCCCTGCATTCTCACTGGCCCACTCCCAGGCAAAGAGTCCATCACCTTTGACCTATATGGGACTCACAGTTATGCAACTAGAGGAAGATGTTGAGAGAAGCAATATTTAGAAACAGCAGAGCTATGATGGCTTTTTTCTCCCAAAAAACAGTTCTTGCATTTGGGTAGAGAACTTGTGTCATAGAATGCAAGAGGAACGCTAACCAGGCCCAGTCTGTTTTCCATATGGCCTCTATCATATTTATGGTGTTCAATCAGTTTTCAGAAGTGAGTCAATAATCACGAATTTCCACTCTCAAGGGTAGTCTCATTTCTGGCACTATAAGCCCAAATCTCTTTGTTCAAAAGACAAAAATTTGAGGTAAGTTCCCTTTTCTAAGTCTTTATCCTCATGAAGATTGCAGTCATTTCAAATTCATATGAAAGAATCAAAGACTGAAAGATCCTTGATGGGATCACCTAATAATAATAATAATGGCATTTACTAAGCGCTTACTATGTGCAAAGCACTGTTCTAAGCACTGGGGAGGTTACAAGGTGATCAGGTTGTCCCATGGGGGGCTCACAGTCTTAATCCCCATTTAACAGATGAGGTCACCGAGGCACAGAGAAGCTAAGTGACTTGCCCAAAGTCACACGGCTGACAACTGGCGGAGCCGGGATTTGAACCCATGACCTCTGACTCCAAAGCCCATGCTCTTTCCATTGAGCCATGCTACTTCTCTAATCAAACCATTACCCAAAGCATCCCAAGTAGGAATGAGCTATCCTACCCCTTCTCTAGACTGTAAGCTCACTGTGGTCAGGGAACGTGACTGTCATATTGTTGTGTTGTACTCTCCCAGCACTTAGTGCAGTAAACACTTTACACACAATATTGATTGATTGATTTGTGGACAAAGATGTCCAGAAAGTGATTTTACACCTTCCCTTGAAAACCCCTTCCAGAATCCAGCTATCCCTGCCAGGGAATTTTCATTCTCTGTGATCTTTCTTCCCCTCTGGACTGTAAGCTCCTTGTGAGCAGGGAATGTGTCTACTAACTTTGTTATATCATATTCTCCCAAGTGCTTAATACACTGCTCTGCTCACAATAAACACCCCAAAACATGGTTGACTGATTGACATGATTTTCCAGTTTTACACAGCTTCAGCCTCATCCTTGAATGCCACTTGTCCCAATTTGGAAGCACAACAAAATAATACTGCCATCAGTCAATCAAACGATCAATCAGCCACATTTATTGAGAACTTACTAAGCATGTTACACTGTACTGAGTGCAAGAGTATGCTAATTGATGATAAATATAGTGGGAGACAGTGCCGTGCTTATTTCCAAAGTGTGTCCAGATATCTCTCAAATAATAGCCTCATTTTAGTGCTGGGCACCTGAATTAGCACCAATTAGATTATTGATATTTTACAGCTTGCACAATGCTAGTTCTGTATTGACCATATGAAAAAAGGATACATTCTGCTTTCAAGTAGCTATAATAATCATGGAAACAGATTTTAGGAAAAGGTGATGACATCAGAGTATAACTAGCACTTTCACTGACTGCTTCTATGTAATGTCTATACTGTAAATGGCCAATTGGAAAATGATAATTCTCAATGAATCAATTAATGAACTACTGTGAATCAACTAATAATATGGAGTACATTGTTTTACTTTTAAAATTCTCATTGCCAATAATTTCCTCTGAAGTAATTCACACAGTGTTGTGTTATTATAATAATAACCATAATCATTATTATTTATGTTAAATGCTTGCTATGTGCCATGGAACTCTCAATGTTATATTGTTCCATTTTTTAAGAACAAATTTATGATTGCATTAGGAGTAATTAGCAACAGGAGAGGATTTTCAGAATGTATTGCAGAGTTAAGTGCAGAAACTTCCTCAAGTTTAATATTTAGGATAAAAATAACATTCATGGTATCATCTATGGAATTAAGAGTGTAATGATGTGTGGGTTTTTTTCTTCTTTTTTTGTTTTTGTTTTGCTTCACTTCTCCAGACAACCTAAGGCTGAAATTACAGAATAACATCGGCATCATTGATCAGCTTAACACACTATCTTCCCTAACAGTAAACATATCCTCCTGTGTTTTATATGATCGAATTCAGTCTGCCAAGACTATAGAGGAAATGGAGAGGTTGGCGGAAGTGCTGTATAAGAACAATGAACTCTTTGGAAGTAAGTGCTTCTCTGCTGGGATTGAAATGTGAAGTGACCCTAGTTTCCAGTTTTCCACATCAGCCAGGACTTTGCCGAGGGACCCGGGGATTGCCCTCATCCTTAGAAACCACCAGAAACTTCCATGCCTGGGATCTTGGTCTGAGATTAGTCAGATCAGCCAACTCTGACTCTGTTTCCACTGTCAGAGCTAAGTGGGCTTGTAGGTTGATGCAGCTGGTTAGAGACCATTCCGACAGTCAATCCAGCTCATTCTGGCCAAGAGGAAATTGCTTTTGGCCTTAACTCCCCGCAATGGCTCCATATATACTCGGCAGAAAATAATGACATCGAGCAACCCACTTTGATAATGGCAATATTCTCAGACCAAGGCTCGAAATATCCAAGGGTCACAACTTTGTGGTAACTTTCCTTTTCTCCCTAATTAAGGAGAAGAGCCAGGGAGCTATGGTTAATATTCCCTTCAGCTAGTCCAAACTTCTGGCTATGCTCTGTTGTAGACTTCACAACCAGTGTCTTTGGTTTAAGAAAGATTCAATGAAAGAAAGATAAAATAGAAGCAACAAAGGAAATACAGTGAGTCCAGTAATGATGTGTCCAGGGAAAGGGGAAGGGAGTGAGGGTTGAGAAAAGCACTTGATCTATTGCATACTGGGGCTGAGTGATGTGAGATAAAACACATCTGAACATAAGAACACGAAGCCACGAGCAATAGTCAATCAATCAATGGTATTTACTGAGTGCTTATTATGTGCTCCTTCCCTCAGCCCCAGATATACATACCCATAATGTATTTATTTTTATTAATGCCTGTCTCCCATTTTAGAATGTAAGCTCACTGTGGGCAGGTAACTTGTTTATATTATATTGTTATATTGCACTCTCCCAAGTGCTTTATACAGTGCTCTGCACACAATAAGTGGTCAATAAATGTGATTGATTGATTGATTGCAGAGCACTGAACTGAGGGCTTGGGAAAATACAGTAGAGTAGGTAGACCCAGTTCCTGCCCTCAAAGCACTTACAATCCTCCTTTGTCAGGGGACTAATTGTCTCCCCCCAGTTACACCCTGAGACTAACAACCATCCGTCTGCCATCCTCCAGCTCAGCCCCTGTGTATTCTTTCTCAGTGCTTAGTACAGTGCTGTGCACACAGTAAGCACTTAGTAAAAATTATTGCTGCTACCACTCTCCAGTGTGGCTTGGCAACTCTGGGTGCTGCACTAAGGCATCTTCTTTCCTGACCACGGAGATCAGTAGGTAAAAGGAACCATTAGATGGGAGTGCATTCTTGAATTTTCACATTCAATTTTAGAAATCAATCAGTGGTATTTATTGAGTGCTTACTGCATGCAGAAATAAACTTTCCTGGGTCCCAAATGGAATCTGAATATCTTATAAATAGAATTGATTGATTGCACATCTCTCCAGGTAACCTTTAGCATTTTGCTCTCCATCCTGCACCAAGTCAAACTGATCCCAAAATCACTCTTTTCCTCTCTCTTCATTTTAGGTGTGATTTTCAAGCTTCCTTCCAACAGAAGTACTTGGAGAATGGCAGATGCAGACCATATCTCCCTCCCACCACTAATCAAATACACCATCCGAATGAGTCTCAAGACTGCCCAAACCACGAGCAGCCTCAGAAATAAAATCTGGGCTCCTGGTCCCCATAACTCTCCCTCACACAACCAGATTTATGGCAGGGCCTTCATCTACCTGCAGGATAGTATTGAAAGAGCGATCATTGAATTGCAAACTGGGAGGAATTCACAAGAAATTGCTGTCCAAGTTCAAGCTATACCCTATCCCTGCTACATGAAGGACAAGTGAGTATCTGAATTTTCAATCATTCTTCAAGATAATGCTTCACTCAGTACTCCTTAGCACCAATCAAATCCCAGGGGGTGAAATTTGGTGGTGTGTGAAATTCAAATTTCGGTCAAATGCTTGTTTCACTCCCTTTAAGATCTAGACTAAAGATGCCATGTAGTTTTTCCTTTCCTTGTTTTAGAAACATGGAGGGTGATTAGTGAGAAAGGAAGCTCTGATAATTATGGTGTTTGTTAAGTGTATGCTATGTGTCAAACACTGTACTACGTGCTGGGATAGATGCGAGATACTCAGCCCCACATAGGGCCTCACAGCCCAAGTAGGAAGGAGAACAAGTACTGAATCCCCACTTTAAAGAAGAGGGAAGTGAGGCAGAGATGTGAAGTGACTTGCTCAAGGTCACAGAGCAGGTATGCGGTGGAGCCAGGATTAGAATTCCGGTCCTCTGATTCCCAGGCCCATGTATTTCCAGTAGGCAACACTGCTTCTGTACATTAAACTCAAGTGGATGTTAAGATATCTGAGATGCCTTTAATCTCCATTTTTTCTAACATCTTTTCAAAACCTAAAGTGATTTGAGTAAATCGATGCAATGTTTAAAGATCACTTCTTTCAGGCAGGGTATTTCAGTGTTCATTAAAGTTGTCAGTCTCCTAGAATTCAGTGGTCCCTCATCCTCTCTGATCATTGTATATAAAAAAATGAGTATGCTCTCCAGGCTCATCCAATTACAGAGAAGCTGGAGAATGGATGAGATTTCTCAAAAGTAACAGTACTTATTATTCACCCTAGCCATCCCACTTGAAGCCCAGTTCAGATTGTTCAGCTTTTTTTATTATTATTCCATTGATGCCTCTCTCTTTAGTTCTTCAAAAGATAGAGAAGAGAGGTGGTGACCCTCCCCTCCATCATCACAAGGGGATACAGGCAGGAATTCTGAATAGTGAGTTCTCAAGGGTGGCTGTCTATTATGTAGAACAGGCAGAAGTGTGTAATAAGAACTGCGGCTGAACTATAGTGTCCAGCTTGAGTAGTTAAAGCCTGGTTAGGGAACAGTAGGTTGAAACACCTGGTCCTGTTTCACAGGGAAATCTAGAGTGGCTTTCAGGAGCCTGGTAGGAAAATGCTTCCTCAGTGTTTAATAGAGTAAATCAATCAATCAATCAGTCATATTTAGTGAGCACTTACTGTGTGCAGAGCACTGTTCTAAGCACTTGGGAGAATGCAATATAATAACACATACCCCACCCATAAGGAGCATATAGTCCAGAGGGGGAGACAGACATTAACTACGGATATGTTCAAAAGTGCTGTGGGGCTGAGGGTGAATAAAGGAAGCAAATCAGAGGGATGAAGAAGGGAGTTGGAGAAAAGGAAATGAGGGCTTGTCAGGGAAGGTCTCTTGGAAAAGACATCCCTTCAATAAGGCTTTGAAGGTGGGGAGAATAATTGTCTGTCAGATATGGGGAGGGAGGGTGTTCCAGGCCAGAGGCAGGACATGGGTGAGAGGTCAGCAACATCGAGGTACAGTGAGTAGTTTGGCATTAGGGGAGCAAAGTGTGCAGGCTGGGTTGTAGTAGGAGAACAGCAAGAGAGGTAGGAGTAGGGCAAAAGAGATTGAGAGTTTTGAAGCCTTACCATAGGCTTTTCTGACTGATACAGTGATGGATGGACAACCACTGGAGATTCCTGAGGAGTGGGAACGCATGAACTGATTATTTTTGTAGAAAAATGATCCGGCAGCAGAGTGAAATATGGACTGGAGTGGGGGAAGACAGGGAAGTCAGCAAAGTGGCTGAATGGTAATCACGGTGGGATAGTTTAAGTGCTTAAGATTATCATGGCATCAGTTTGGATGGAGAGGAAAGGGCAGATTTTAGCGATGTTATGAAGGTTGAACCGACAGGATTTAGTGAAAGATTGAACACAGGGATCGCAGCTGGCATTTTCCTCGGGTGTAAGACATTTACATGAAAATTCATTGCAAGGGAGGAAGGGATTTCTGTTCCTTATAACCAACATCACCCCATTCATTGACTTGCTTGCAGAGTGGCCTTCAAAGGGTCTCATTTCCTCCTAGTCAGCAGTGGGATCCCAGTGTTTGCTTTATAAAAGTGAGGAGTCCGGCTTCCAGTGCTGGCCCTATTGACTCAGGGCTCACAGGGACTAGAAAATTGCAGTCATTTCGGCCTTTTAGTTAGATCGGTTGAATGTCATGCAGGTTATACTACATATTTTGGATTAGAATTTAAAGGTCCCGAAGCCCATTTCACAATAGGATATTAGTTCTTAAGATCAGGCCTGACAGTTTTCTTTCCAGCTCCAGACCCATTTGAAGCACACTCTGAGCAGCATGGCATTGTTTATCTGAAAAACGCAGTGCAGCATAGACTCTGATAGCACTGAGTCTTAGATTCAGGAACCACCAATATCGATGTCAATGGGGACAAAATCATTAAATCCATCTGTTTCTGTATATTTCAAATGGTGAATTTATTCTTGATATGAGGGGAAAGAAGAACCTCCTCATCAGTGGCATTTATTGTGTGCTTACTGCATGCAGAGCACTGTACTAAGCATTTGGGAGAGTAAAGTACAAGAGAGTTGGTAGACATGTTTCCTGACCACAAGTTCACAGTGTAAAGGGGGAGACAGACGCTACTATAAATAAACAAATTATAATGAATAATTTATAGATATGTACATAAATGCTGTGGGGCTGAAAGTAGGGAGAATTATAACAGATCCCCCTGCCTAGGTCCTAAAAAGATGCTTAAACGTAACTGATCTAAGACAAGTCAATTATTTTTCTTTTCTTTTTGCAGCTTTCTAACCAGCGTTTCCTACTCTCTCCCAATTGTGCTTATGGTTGCCTGGGTGGTATTCATAGCTTCTTTTGTGAAAAAGCTTGTTTATGAGAAAGATCTCAGACTTCATGAGGTAGGTTGTGATTTCCTACTTTACACTTAAACTTAAGAGGGTAAAGTGCTATGGTTTTAGTTAGACCAACACAAATGTGAAAAAGCAAGCTAGATTCAGGTGATTAGGTAGAAGAAAAATACTGCAAAAATCACTGTGGAAGCTAATGACTTGTATTACGGGAAGGAAATATAGATGAGATTCCACAAGTTCCTATGAAAACTGAACAATAATGAATTATGATAATGCTGTAATGGTAGATACAGAATTTTACAAGCTTTTAGCCTTTATTGCCTTTCCTGATTTGCCCTTTATCAGTAATAACAAAAGTCATGATGTTTTATATCTTCAGATGTTATTGTGATGTTGTGCATTTAAACATTTTATTGGAACTAAATGGGCAAATACATTTAAAATTGCCTCTCAACCTTCATGTTGATGGAGGAAGATTGTTGATTTACTCCAAACTGGAAAAAGAGGGTGGCTGAATTGCTTCACATTGTGTTAGCCACACTATTCCACCTGTACTTTGATGGAAAGAAATAACCATGTAATATAATTGCTTAGGGATACTACTGGGTTTTTCTGGAAGCAACATGGCCTAGTGGAAAGAGCACGGTCCTGGGAGTCAGGGGACCTGGGTTCTATTCCCGGCTCTGCCACTTCCCTGTCAGGTGACCCTGAGCAAGTCAATTAACTTCTCTGTACCTCAGCTCCCACATGTGCTAAAAGGGGACTCAATACCTGTTCTTCCTCCTATTTAGACTGTGAGCCAAATATGGGGCCCAATTGGCTTGTTTCTACCCCAGCGCTTAGTACAGTGCCTGGCATAATAGTAAGCGCTTAACGGATACCATTAAAAAAAGGGACTGGCACTTTGATGGTACTTGCTAAGCACTTACTATGTGCCAAGCACTGTTCTCAGCTTGTTCTCAGATTAATCAGGTTGGACACAGTCCCTGTCCCACTTGGGGTTTATGGTCTTAATCCCCATTTTACAGATGAGGTAACTGAGGCCCAGAGAAGCGAAGTGACTTACCCAAGAAGATGTTTTAGCCGCACATGCAGTGATAGGTGAATGCTTGAATGTGAAGGACAATTAACTACCTGCTCAGGTTCCCTGTTCAAAACTACACCCAAGATATCTTGCTGAGCACCTTGCAGAGACCTTTATTTTCCCACTGAATGAAACCAGATTTCTTGAGGAAGGCAGCTCACCAAGCCAAATTCTGACTCCATTTCCTCTCCTCTTCCTGGAAATGGAAGGACTATTCCACACTCCAGTATACTGTAGGGAAGCACCAATCCCAACTAAGGTGGCTGGAACTGGAGGTCAGGGCAAGGTTGGCTTACTAGAGTACCCAGAGCAGACTCTATGTCATTATACTTACATATTTTTCTAAAATGCCAAGAAAACTTAGAAGAATATAACCTTAAATCTGAAGCACTTCAAAACCTTGGGTAAGTCACTTTGCTTCTCTGTGCCCCAGAGTTACTTCATCTGTAAAATTGGAGTTAGGACTATGAGCACCATGTGGGACAGGGACTGGGTCTAATCTGATTACTTTGCATCTACCCTACTGCTTAGTACAGTGCCTGGCACATAGTAAGCACTTCACAAATATCACAAAAAAACCCGGTGCTAACTGGTCCTGATATTCACAATGCCATTTTTTTCGTTGACAAATCTGAGAAAAGAGAGTGACTTTTAGGTATTTGTTGGGATCTCCACCTCAAATATCAATTAGAGGTAGAAAAATGAGTCATGACTGTAAACATGGAGCTAAAGTTGTCTGTAATTCACAGCACTGGTAACGTCTTAGATAATTTACATCCATTCTCAATAATCAATCAATCCATCAGTGATACTTATAAAATGTTTACTGTGTCCGGAGCACTGTGCTAAGAGCTTAATGATGCATGTTTATGTATTCTGCAATCATATCATTGCTGCGAAGTACAGTTTTTCTTCCTGGATGTGGATATATGACTGCATCCACTAAATTACTGATTCATAAGCTTCAGCCGAACTCCTAGGGGTAAGGAGTGAATCCCAGAAAGAACTGGTGAGGCATTTTTTTTCTTGCTGGGTCTTATATTTTTATTCTCAAAGTGAACACTCTCGCTACATAAAGTGGCAAGACCACAACCTTGGAACACAAACCTTAGGAAAGAGCTATTTTCCTGACAGCTCTCGTATGCTCTGATTCCTATGGAAACAGAGTTGAATTACACCTCTCCCAAGACCCCTCCACCTAGGAATCTTCTTTGGTGGGGAAAGATCAGAGGAGGAAACACCAAGAGGGAAGATGATCAGCTTTTTCTCACTGGCAATTAGCAGAAGACCCACAGCTAGTGGTGGAGGCAGGTGGGCAACTGTTGCCATGGGAACCAGTAAAGCCATAGAGTTACCAAAGGGTGAATAAAACGGAAAGGCGAAGAGTTAAAAAAAAAGTCATTTCCTAAATAACTTAAAAGATGAAGCAAATGCCTCACTCCTCTTCTGAGCTAACTTCAGAAGAGCAGGTTAAAAAAGGAAAATAAAATGGTATTTAAAAAGCTAATCTGTCCCCTGAAGGCTGCTAGAGCATGCAACCACTATAGGTATCTAAGCTCCAAACCAAGGCTTGTCCATCCTTTTGTATGACTGCAGGACTTTATACCTGCAGTCCTACAGAGAAGCAGCATGGCTCAGTGGAAATAGCCTGGGCTTTGGAGTCAGAGGTCTTGGGTTCAAATCCCAGCTCTGCCAATTGTTAGCTGTGTGACTTTAGGCAAGTCACTTAACTTCTCTGGGCCTCAGTTCCTTCATCTGTAAAATGGGGATTAATGTGAGCCCCCCATGGGAAAACCTGCTAACCTTGTACACCCCCCGGTGCTTAGAACAGTGCTTGGCATATAGTAAGTGCTTAATAAATGCCACCATTATTATTATTATTATTATACCTGTATTGAGAAGCCATCAGATGTCTTGAACAGTTACATGATAGAAGGACAGTACTAGGAACACATGTCTGAAGTGTGGAAGGAATGTTTGATATTATGGAACTTTACAGAGCTCTCCTTCATGGTGAGCTGTAGTGAAGGCATTGTGAGCCAAGTGAGCCAATGCAGCATTTCAAAGTAAATCATGCAGCACCTTTTCAAGAGAAATAGCTGGGCCTAGCTGGGAAATAGTGACAGACAAACCAGTTGGTATGAAGAGACTAGAGCTGGGATGGCTCTTCAATCAGTCAATCAATGGCATTTGTTGAGTGCTTACTACAGGCACTGTACTATGCGCTTTGGAGAATACACATTTAAAAGAATCGCAAATACCACAAAGTTCTGCACACAGTGCTTACAGCTTTAAACAAAACAGAGACTGGGAAAATACCTCGCTCATCTCTTGAAACAAATAAATAAATACAGATAAAGGATCATTACCGGTAGTGTCATCTTCAGATGTGAAAGACAATGAGATATTTGGATGTTAAATAGTGTTTTCAAATTTTATGTTCTACAATAATAATAATTATTATTATGGTACCTGTTAAGTGCTTACTTTGTGACAAGCACTGTTCTAAATGCTGGGGTAGGTACAAATTAACTAGTTTGGACACAGCCCCTGTCCCACATGGGCCTCACATTCTTAATCTCCATTTGACAGATGAGATAACTGAGGCCCAGAGAAGTGAAATGACTTGCCCAAGCAGGCACGTGGAAGTACCAGGATTAGAATCCAGGTCTTTCTTACTCCCAGGCTCATGCTAGTATTTGTAGTGTTTGTTAAGCACTTACTGTGTTCTAAGCACTTACTAAGCACTGTTCTAATTGCTGGGGTAGATACAAGGTAATCATGTTGGACACCTTCCCCGCCCCACATGGGGCTCACAATCTAAGTAAAAGGAAGGAGCCAAGTGGCAGAGTGGGGATTAGAACCCAGGTCCTGTGACTCCCAGCTTCATGCTCTTTCCACTTTTTCCACTAGGCTATGACTGCTTCTCTGTGGCATTACTTCTGGAGAGGTGACTCTGCCACCACACAAGATAGAGGCTGGAATCAAGAATGAATTGGATGATCATCACAATGATTAGGAAAAAAAAGATTATTAGTTCATTTTTTAGTGGTTGATGCCATTTGGATAGTTCTCCAACCAAGTTTAATAGTCCTAGGAATTTAAAGCCTCAAACAGAGACATCTGGGGTCTATCGCATCTACCATCCTCTCCACTTTCATTCATTTATTCATTAATTCATTCATTCAATCGTATTTATTGAGCACTTACTGTGTGCAGAGCACTGTACTAAGCGCTTGGGAAGTACATCTCATCTCCTCCAAATGGCCTTCCCTGACTAAGCCCCCATTGTCCCTATCTGCCCTCCCCTCACCGTCAATAAGCACTTGCTTATTTACCTCTTAAACACTCGGATAATCAACCCAGCCCCATAGCACCTAGGTACTTACACTTTATTTTCCCGAGCTGTAATCTACTATCTACTAGAGAAGCAGCGTGGCTCAGTGGAAAGAGCACAGGCTTGGGAGTCAGAGATCATGGGTTCTAATCCCAGCTCTGCCAATTGTCAGCTGTGTGACTTCGGGCAAGTCACTTAACTTCTCTGTGCCTCAGTTCCCTCATCTGTAAAATGGGGAATTAAGACTGTGAGCCCCACGTGGGACAACCTGATTACCTTGTATCCCCCCCAGTACTTAGAACAGTGCTTGGCACATAGTAAGCACTTAACAAATATTATTATTATTATTATTATTATTATTATCTTCCCTGCAGTTAGAAAATTCCTCATGGGCAGGGGTCATATTTACCAACTCTATTATATTGCACTTTTCCAAGTGCAATATATCATGGCCTAATGGAGAAAGAGCACAGGTCTGGGAATCAAGACCTGGGTTTTAATCCCAGCTCCACCTTTTGTTTGCTGTGTAACCTTGGACAAGTCACTTAAATTTCCTGTGCTTCAGTTACCTCATCTGCATCGAGACTGTGAGCTCTATGTGGGACAGGGATTGTATCCAACAAGATTAGCTTGCATCTTTAGCACTTCATATGGTGCCTAGCACATAGTAAGCCCTTAACATATACCATAAAAAGCACTCTGCATATAGTAAGTGCTCAATAAATACCATTGATTGATTGATGGTTTATTAGGGACAAACGAGACCAAGAAACAGTGACCATAATCACAAAATGCATCATTGCTTAGGTTCCTGCATCATAGGGAAATTCGCTATTGCCCTCCAAAAATATTTCAAGTGGGTTCAGGAGGAACTTGCTATTTTGGCACAAATTTTAAAAATATAGCATTATGTCTTCTTTCTTCTTTTAGTACATGAAGATGATGGGTGTAAACTCTTGCAGTCACTTTTTTGCTTGGCTCATTGAGAGTATTGGATTCCTTCTGGTGACGATCATAATCCTCATTGTAATTCTGAAATTTGGGAACATCCTCCCGAAAACAAACGGATTCATCTTGTTCCTGTATTTTACCGACTACAGCTTCTCGGTCATTGCCATGAGCTACCTCATAAGTGTCTTCTTCAACAACACAAACATTGCTGCCCTGATTGGCAGTCTCATTTACATCATCACCTTCTTCCCTTTCATTGTGTTGATTACTGTTGAGAATGAGCTGAGCTACATTGTGAAGACATTCTTGGTGAGTACATTGTTGGAATGAAGAGTGAGTGAGTGGTGGCCTCATTTTTTTTTTTCCTTTAATGGTACTTGTTAAGTTCTTACTATGTGCCAGGCACTGTACTAAACATTCGAGTTGATAAAAAAAATAATCAGGTTGGACACAGTCCCTGACCCACATGGGGCTCACAGTCTAAATTGGAGAGAGGAGGAATTAATCCCTATTTTACAGATGAGGTAACTGAGGAACAGAAAAGTTAAGAATCTTACTCAAGGTCATGCTGCAGAAAAGGGGGAGAGTCAGGATTAGAATCCAGATCCTCTGACTCCCAGCCCTGTGTTCATTCCACTAGCTCACACTAATTCCCATCAAATTGGAAACTGCCATCAAGCCTAAATGTGTTCTAGGAAATCGATGTCAACATTAATTCAAATTATATGAAAAGAGAAAAAAAAACTCTTTCCAAATGGTTCAATTTTTTAGTGTAGTCTCCTAAATTTAAACCTTGAGCAAAGGGGAAATTCATCATTTTATTTCTTTAGTTTTACAGCCTCTACAGTTGGATTCTAATTCCAGCTTTTCCACTTGCCTGCTGTGTGAGCTTGGGAAAGTCATTTAACTTCTCTGTGCCTCAATTTCCTCATTTGTAAAATGAGCTTCATCTATAAAATGTTCCTCCTCCTCCTAAGACTTTGAGCCCCATGTGGGACAGGGGCTATGTCTGATCTGCTTATTTTATTTCTACCCCAGCATTTAGTACAATGATTGGCACATAGTAAGCACTTGACAAATGTCATTGTTATTACTATTTTATTATTATTATCAAACAATGGTATATATTGAGCACTGAATGTGTACAGAGGACTATTCTAAGAGCTTGGAAAAGTGTAATACAAAAGAGTTGGTAAAAATGATCCCTACTCACCAGGAACTTACAATCTACAGGAGTACTAATGATATTATTACACAAGATCACTTAATGCAATTTGTCAGCTGGTTCAAATGCATTTGCCAGGCTATACCTCCCTTACCACTATCAGTGGGCTAAACATCAGTAGCTGGAGGAAATTTAAGACTTGGTAATATTTTTTTAAATTCATTACAGTTTAGACTTGCCTCCAGTCCAGTTTCTTTCCATTGTGAAGGATGCATTTCTATGAACCTGTGCTGATTTTTAAAATGGAAAGAAAAGAATTTAGAACTACTAACAGGTCGTTATTGAGAGATGCCTGGGTCCTGTGCAAAAATGTCTCCCATCAAGTCAAAGGAACTTCAACTGAAAAACCAAGATTATCTCTCTCTCTTTCTTTCTCTCTCACTCCCCATCCCTCCCCTGCTCTCTTTCTTTCCCGCCCTTCACAAATGCAAGGTCACCAGATTTGTTTGGGGATTTTAATGAGAGCATCAAGGCTATTACATGTTAGCTTTGGAAGTTAGAGAACAGAAGTTAAAACACATTGCTAATGAAGAGTTAGATTGAAACCACCTCAGAAATAAAGGTGCTGATAAAGGAATAAAACCCTTCAGGCAATGACTGATATTTCAATAGAAATTAAGTCCTTAATCTTTGGAGGTCCCAAGCTCTCAATTTCAAAGAAATCATAACCCCCTGGCATTTTAAATGTAATTTTAAAACTACACCTTAACTATATGGAATTTAAAAATGTAGGAGAACCACAAGGAAGCAGAGTGGCTCGATAAAAACAGATCAGGAGTGAGAATCAGGAGACCTGGATTCTAATCCCGGCTCTGCCACGTGCCTGCTATATGACCTTGGGAAAGTCACTTAACTGCTCTGCCCCTCTGTTTCTTCATCTGTGAAATGGATAAATACCCTTTCTTAAATACCTGTTCTCTCTCCTCATTAGACTGTGAGCCCCAGATGGGTCAGAGACTCTGATCTGATTACCATATATCCTCCCCTACCACTGGCACCTAATAGTAAGCACCTAACAAATGCCACAAATCGTATTATTAGAAAAATGATCTATCTATGAATGTTTTCTTAAAGATGTTTGGCACTGTAGCACTAATTCTTTATCATTTATAAAGTGATGACTAATCTATATTAGATTCAGTGCTAAATCTTTCCTTTAGTTCATTTCTAATTACACGTTGCCTCTTCAAACTTCCTGGCTCTTTATTTGGTCTCCTTAATGCTCTGCCCTGCAGTTTCATGTTATTTAATTTTGTCTGTGTAATGCTGTGTTCCTATCAAAGGTGATCGAAACTACTGGCACACTAAATGATTTCTGCTTAGCGTACCATGCACATGTCTAATTTTATTGTTATTATTTTCCTTACAGGGTCTGCTGTCCCCAACAGCATTCAGCTATGCAAGTCAGTACATCGCCCGGTATGAAGAACAGGGAATCGGTAAGCTCAGGCCCTTCAGTCCTGAGTTTTTATCTTACACAGCTCTGAGATGGCTCCACAAAGAGTGTTTTTCTGGCTTTGTTTCTCAGGTCTTCAGTGGCATAATATGTACAGTTCACCCGTGCATGATGATACCACCTCCTTCGGCTGGCTGTGCTGTCTAATTTTGATCGATGCTATCATTTACTTCCTTATTGCTTGGTATGTCAGGAATGTTTTCCCAGGTAAGCGCTTGTTCCAGCCAGGCTGAGTTTTGCTTTTGGTTGGTGAAATATTATATCTGTTATAGTTCAATAGCCACTGCTTCTTTGGTCTGGGGGGATAAGAGGGCCAGAGGAAAGTCGGGGAGGGGGACAGATAGGGCAATCCCCACCGAAGCAGCATGGCATAATGGGTAGAGCACAGCCTTGGGAGTCAGAAGGTCATGGGTTCTAATGCCAGCTCCACACTTGTCTGCTGTATGATCTGGGGCATGTCACTTGACTTCTCTGGGCCTCTGTCTCCTCAGTTGTAAAGTGGGAAATGAGACTATGAGCCCTGTGTAGGGCAGGGACCGTGTCCAACCCAATTTATATGTATGCACCCCAGCCCTTAGTTCAGTGCCTCACATACAGGAAGAACTTAGCAAATACCGCAATTAGTATTACTATTATTACTATTATCTGCATTCAGAGGTACCCCTGCCAAGTATACCTTGGTTTGGGGGATGCATCAATGCTACACCCCATGTTACCTTTGCTGATTGATCCTGTCAGGCTCTGGTTTAACCCTCTGTTGCCAGCCTTCTCCTCCAACCATATGCAGGATTTCATCCTAGCAGAAACCCAGGCCCAGGCTGAGAGCTCTTCAGAGGCAGCATTGCTCCCACAGTACTGGTGGGAGGGCTACTGGGAGCCAGATTTACCCTGCTCTAGAGTACATATGTGACCGATGTTATACAATGCCTTGATATTGGGACATCATATCATACATCTGTTATGACATTTTGCATCTTGTAAGCACCTCTCAAGATTGTGAACTCCCTGAAGGCAGAGATCATGAGGGAAGCAGCATGGTCTAGTGGATAGAGCATGGGCCTGAGAGTCGGAAGGACCTGGGTTCTAATCCCAGCTCTGCCACTTGTCTGCTGTGTGAAGTTGGGCAAGTTGCTTCACTTCTCTGAGCCTCAGTTACTTGGTAGAGAAGCAGCATCTCTTTGTGGAAAGAGCCCCGGCTGGGGGGTCAGAGGTCGTGGGTTCTAATCCCGGCTCTGCCACTTGTCAGCTGTGTGACTTTGGGCAAGTCACTTCTCTGTGCCTCTGTTACCTCATCTGTAAAATGGGGATTAAGACTATGAGCCCCACGTGGGACAACCTGCTAATCTTGTAACCCTTCAGCACTTAGAACAGTGCTTGGCAGCATAGTAAGCACTTAACAAATACCATCATTATCATTATTATCTGTAAAATGGAGATTAAGAATGTGAGCCCCAGGTGGGTCATGGACTGGGCCCAACCTTGTATCTGCCCCAGCACTTAGTACAGGGCCTGGCACATAGTAAGCGCTTAACAAATACCACAAAAAAATATCGTGCCCTATTGCATTCTCCCTAGCACTTAGTATAGTTCTCGCAAACAGCAAGTGATCAATTAAAGTCAGTTGATCAATTGATCATCCCTGAAGTGGCTCCTCTAGTCTGGTCTAGTGGGAAAGAAAGGTTTTTCAGACAGGATAAGAAAATAAATTGCTATGAATGGAAAAAAAATAGAAAAGAATTTTGCTCCTTTGCTGCTAAATGTCATCTCCATGCAGTTTGAGATAGCAACTGGTGTACTACTCCCCCTGCTTCTCAAGTAGTTGGGGAAGACAAGGGATTCATGGCTCTGAACACAGTAGGCATGCAGGAAATGATTATAATAAGCTGGGTAGCTCCTCTCCCCCTAGTGCCTACTATATACAGCATTAACGGGATTTAATTCAGCATTTCTGTCTCCCTCTAAGCCACTTTGGTCATTAATTAATAGCTCAGCGATGAAATTCTTTCAAGACCATTTCAAGAACAGAGGGTTTATGCATTCATGTTTATTAATTTCATTTTACAGCATTTTAACTCCATTGCATTTGCCTGTTTAATTGCAACCATACAAATTAAAGGTTTTCTCTCAAAGAATCCAAGAGTGATAATAGCTTTATTTGCAAAGGAAAAGGCCAAAGTAGACCCTCTGACATTGTCCAATATCCCTTAGCTCATCTTGCAGTATATGACTGTTTAGTTACCAAGCAATCTTCTCCCGCTCCCTTCCGACTCACCCCTGCACTTGGATTTTCACCCTTTATTCACCCCTCCCTCAGCCCCACAGCATTTATGTACATATTAGTAATTTATTTATTTGCATGAGTGTGCCACCACCTCATCTGGACTGTGAGCTCTTTGTGTGAAGGGAATGTGTCTACCAATAATTTTACATTGCACTCTCCCCCAAGTGCTGTGCACAAAGTAGGTGCTCAGAAAATACAATTGATTGATTGATTGATTGAAGTAATCACCTCTTGTTCTATTTTGGTCGTAGGAACTTATGGTATGGCTGCCCCTTGGTATTTCCCGATCCTTCCCTCCTACTGGAAGGAGCGCTTTGGCTGGGCCGAGGTAAAGATGGAGAGGGAGAAAAGCAACGGCTTTCTCTTCACCAATATCATGCTGCAGAATATAAACATGTTGGACAGTAAAACAAGTACGTCAATAAAATGCTCTGGAAAAGCAGATTTCATGATTCATGATTTTCTCCAGGCTCCTCAATACTGCTAATCATTCTATGTCTGTCTGTCCCGCTAGAATATAAGCTTCTTGAAGGCAGGGATCACGTCTACTAACTCTATTGTATTGTAGTCTCCCAAGCACCTAGCAAAATGCTCTGCACAATATGTGCTCAATAACTACTATTGATTGACTTTTTTAAGGTTAATCGTCATAGTAATGAGTGAGTCCATTAGTTTTCAGTTTTTTAAATTGCATTTGGGAAGCCTTTACTAGGTTCCAGGCACTGTTCTAAGTGCTGGGGTAGATACAAGGTAATCAGGTTGGACACAGTCCCTGTCCCAAATGGGGCTCACAGTCCTAATCCCCATTTTACAGATGAGGGAACTGAGGCAAAGAGAAGCGAAGGGACTTGCCCAAGTCACAGCAGACAAGGGGCAGAGCTGGGATTAGAACCCACATCCTTCTGATTCCCGGGCCTGCGCTCCATCCATTAAGCCATGCTCCTTATTTTCCCAGAGTGCCTATTGTCCCGTTTTTGTCTTTGGGGAATACTCTTTTACATGCTCGAGAGAGGTTGCATAGATAAAATGGGGAAGCAACGTGAGTGGAAAAGAGCCCGGGCTTTGGAGTCAGAGGTCATCGGTTCAAATCCCAGCTATGCCACTTGTCAGCTGTGTGACTTTGGGCAAGTCACTTCACTTCTCTGGGCCTCAGTTCCCTCATCTTTAAAATGGGGACTAAGACTGTGAGCCCCATGTGGGACAACCTGATCACCTTGAAACCTCTCCCCAGTGCTTAGAACAGTGCTTTGCACATAGTAAGTGCTTAATAAATACCATTATTATTATTATTGTTATTAATAATAATAAAAATAAATTACAATTTAGATACAAGAGTTTAAAAACATGAAAAATCCATTGTGCGAGGAGCTCTCTTTTGAGATACCTATGAATTATAACTTTCTTACTTTGTTCCAATTTTCTGATGCCTCAGTTTCCCTTTTTTAGAGGAGCATGGTTTAGTAGAAAGAACATGGGACTAAGAACTAGGACTGAGGGCATGGGAAGCAGCATGGCATAGTGGAAAGAGCTGGGGCCTGGGAGTCGGAGGACCTGAGTTCTAATTCCGCTCTGCCATTTACCTGTTGTGTGACTTTGGACAAATCACTTAACTTCACTGTGCCTCCATTCCCTCATTTGCAAAATAGATTTTCAATAACTGTATTCCTTCTTAGCCTGTGAGCTCCATGTGGAAACCAATTATCATGTATCTTACTGCACTACTTAGTATAGTGCCTGGCATTTAGTAAGCATTCAACAAACACCACAATTATTATTATTTCTTAGAATAGAGAGACCTGAGTTTTTGTCCTGACTCCATAACTTGTCTGTTTTATGACGTTGCACAAGGCACTTAACTTTTCTGTGACTCATTTTCCTCATCTGAAAAATAGGGATTCTATACCTGTTCTCCCTTCCTCTTGGACTATGAGTCCCATATTGGACAGGGGCAGCATTTAATCTGATTTTCTTGGATCTAACCTAATGCTTAGCATAGGGCATATAGAAAAACACTTCATGAATAATACTATTATTAGTAAGTAATGGAGCTATACTGTCTTTTAAATTAAAATAAAAGGTATCAATAGTATACTAATACATAACAGTCCTCTAGACTAAGCTTGTTGTGGGCAGGGATTGTGTCTATAAATTCTGTTGAATTGGGCTATCCCAAACACTTAGTACAGTGCTCTGCACCTAGTAAGCACTCAATAAATACCACTGATAGATTGATATTAACAACTTCTGTCTTCTATTGACCCAGACCCTGAGTACATCTTTCCTTCCAACCTTGAACCTGAACCGAAAGATCTCACTATCGGAGTTTCTCTCCATGGTGTAACCAAGATGTATGGATCTAAAGTTGCTGTTGACGACCTCAATTTGAATTTTTATGAAGGCCATATCACATCACTGCTGGGGCCAAATGGAGCTGGAAAAACCACGACAATGTATGTGAACAAAGCCTCTTCTCTAGTCAAAGAATGCCGAAGAAGCACCTTTCACCTTGTGTGAAAGAGAGCAGTGACAGGCTCGGAACTTGGTCATGTATTGAAAAATTGTGTCAGCTATGGGTTAGATGAATGGGAAGGGGGAGCTGATGTATTTTCCAGTAAGAATTTGGGAGTCTGGCCCTGCCGAGGTGAATTCTTATCTCCCTCCTTCCAGGGTGCAAAGGCGGGACAGAGTTCAGTGTCCTTAATTTGTAATTTCTTTGTCATCAATTTGGTTTCAGTGACTTTCCTGGAAACTTTTGTTCTAATAAGTGCCACAGCACTGCAGACTTCAGAGCTGTGACTTATGAAAACCTGGAGGAGTAGGTGTATACTTCATTTTTTTAATCCTGTGAATAAATTCAGAGGTTGGCCACCCAGGGGTCAGTGAATGTGTGAAGGCGTGGTCATGCAGTGGGGAGACCTGCTACCTAGTCTGTCCCCATTCCAAATACCACGATTATTTTGGGAGTTGGCCCTTTGGGGTAGATTCAGCTGTCAAAGACGAAAATTGTAAAGAGAGATTCAGAGCCCAGTGGAGAGAAAGGAAGGAATTTGCAAGGTCTTTCTGATCTATTAGGAGAGCTCTTGAGTCTGGAAAAGAGGGAGAGTCTGCTATTTCAAAACCAGAAAGTGAACTTTTTTGGATAAAGCAAGACAAGTGTTTCTTGGCTTCATTCTAATTTTCTAGTAGAGAGAAAATGTGTATTCTATTATACCACAAATAGAAATATTCCTTTCCTATTATTGTGTTTACTAAACCTTTACAGGGTACAGCATTATAAAAGTATTAGGTAATTTGCAAAATGCTTTCAAATCACTTTCATTTCATTTGGCTAATTCATGACCGTAAATCTTCTTTGATAGCCATTCTCTCCATCACCTTTGGTATTATAATCTGCGCACACTCTGAAAATTTGGCGATCTCTAATCTCTGGGCAAAAGACTTGGCTTATCCATATTATCTTCCCTTTATCCCCAGCTCCATGTTAACTGGGCTGTTTGGTGCATCTGCGGGCACCATCTTTGTTTATGGGAAGGACATTAGAACTGATCTGGATATTGTTAGGAAGAACATGGGCGTCTGCATGCAGCATGATGTTTTATTCAACTATCTCACCACCAAGGAGCACCTTCTCTTGTATGGATCCATCAAAGTCCCTCAATGGGATAAGAAGAAATTGCACGAGGAAGTGAAGAGGTAAGGGCGTGGGGTGGAAAGGAATAGTTGCCCTTGGTCCCCTTCTGTTCTCCATCTATACTCACTCCCTTGGTGAACTCATTTGCTCCCATGGCTTCAACTATCATCTATTTATGCTGATGACCCCCAAATCTACATCTCCACCCCAGTTCTCCCTCCGTCCAGGCTCGTATCCCCTCCTGCCTTCTGGACATCTCCATCTGGATGTCTGCCTGCCATCTAAAACTCAACATGTCCAAGATTGAGCTCCTTCTCTTCCCTCCCAAACCCTGTCCTCTCCCTGACTTTCCTGTCACTGTTGATGGCACTACCATCCTTCCCATCTCACAAGCCCACAACCTTGGTGTCATCCTTGACTCCGCTCTCTCATTCATCCCACACATCCAATCCATCACCAAAACCTGCTGATCTCACGTCCACAACATCGCCAAGATCTGCCCTTTTCTCAATCTCTCCTCATATCCCAACTGGATTACTGCATCAGCCTTGTTTCTGAACTCCCATCCTCCTGTCTGTCTCTGCTTCAGTCTGCTGCCTGGATTATCTTTCTACAGAAACACTCTGGGCATGTCACTCCCCTCTTCAAAAATCTCCCTTAGTTGCCTATCAACTTTCTCATGAAGCAAAAACTCCTCACTATTGGCTTCAAAGCTCTCCATCACTTTGCCCCCTCCTACCTCACCTCCATTCTCTCCTCTACAACCCAGCCCGCCCACTCCGCTCCTCTGCCGCTAACCTCCTCACTGTGCCTCGTTCTCGCCTGTCCCACCATCGATCCCTGGTCCACATCCTACCTCTGGCCCAGCTGGAATGCCCTCCCTCCACACATCTGCCAAACTAGCTCTCTTCCTCCCTTCAAAGCCCTACTGAGAGATCACCTCCTCCAGGAGGCCTTTCCAGACTAAGCCCCCCCTTATCCTCTCCTCCTCCTCCCCTCCCCTCCCCATCACCCCCACTCCCTCCCTCTGCCATACCCCTTTCCCTTCCCCAGAGGACTTGTGCATATTTGTACATATTTATTACTCTATTTATTTTATTAATGATGCATATATAGCTATAATTCTATTTATTTTGATGGTATTGACACCTGTCTACTTGTTCTGTTTTGCTGTGTCCCCCTTCTAGACTGTGAGCCTGTTGTTGGGTAGGATTCTCTCTATATGTTGTACTTTCCAAGTGCTTAGTACAGTGCTCTGCACACAGTAAGCATTCAATAAATATGAATGAATGAATGAATGAATAAGTAGCCAGGGTCCGAGAGGTTTTGGTGTGGCTACAACATTTGAAAGGGGACAATTTTGCTTTTAAAGAAAGTTTGGGCTGCAACTCTCCTATGAATCAACGCCTTATCATGACAGGAGAGTATACATACATCAGTGAAACAGAGCTATGCCATTGAGTGATATTCTCTCATCAGGGTTACCCATAATGGAAAGGTCTAAGCTAAACTGACAGAGTCGATTCATCTGTGCTGAGCAGCAGCGGCATGGGAAAAATTCAAAGGCATATAATCAGGTGATCAAAATGTTGATCAAAAACCATAGTGGTGACTTTAATTTTTATTGTGCAGAAGAAGGCAATGATAAACCACTTCTGTATTTTACCAAGAAAACTCTATGGAGCATCCATAAAGTCACTATGAATCGGAAACGATTCTACAGCATTTGATGATTGGGCTGCAGTGCAATGATTGTAATGCAGATTTCTTAGGAAAGAGTAGCTTTTCCTCTAAGAATGTCTAACATGCCCTTTGGCTTGGACATTTCTTTCCTGGTCTGGCAATCCTGGTCAGAAATGTATTCCTGTGCATCGCATCTTTGGTGGGGGATTTCACCATTCTAACCCTCTTTCTCTTAAACTGGCGTTTGCTTCTGAAGGACTTTGAAAGAAACCGGGCTGTACAGTCATCGCCACAAAAGAGTCGGCACATTATCAGGAGGGATGAAGAGGAAGTTATCTATCTCCATAGCTCTCATCGGTGGATCGAGAGTGGTAATTTTAGATGAGCCTTCCACGGGGGTTGACCCATGTTCTCGCCGGAGCATCTGGGATGTCATCTCCAAAAATAAAACAGGTATGGTCCTCTTACCCTCATCACCACGAAATTTATGGAGAATGAACAATGCTTTTCAATAAACAAATCAATCCATCAGTGGTATTTACTGGGCACTTACTGTGTGCAGAGAACTGTACTAAGCTCTTGGGGGAGTAAGGACTAATCTCAGCTCTGCCATTGTCTGCTGTGTGACCTCGGGCAAGTCACTTAATTTTCCCTTGCCTCAGTTACCTCATCTATAAAATGGGGATTAAGACTGTGATCCCCATGTGGGACAGGGACGGTGTCCAACCTGATTAGCTTAGAACAGTGCTCGGCACATAGTAAGCACTAACAAATGCATTATTACTGTTGTTATTATTATTACAACAGAGATGGAAGACAGGATCCCTCCTCACAAGATGCTCATCACACCAGATGGGGAAACAGAAACTAGAATAAATTAAGGATAAGGGGAAATGGCTGAGGATAAGGATATGTCCATGAGTGCTTTGGAGCTAGGGGTGGGGTGAATATCAAATATAGACTCCGATGCACAGGAGATACAGGAGGGAAGCAATAGGAGAAGTGAGGGCATAGTCAGGGAAGGCCTCTTGGAGGAGACATGATTTCAGTTGGTCTTTGAATATAGGGGGAGTGGAAGTCTATTAGTTATGAAGTGGAAAGGAGTTCTGAGCCAGAGGGAGGACTTGGCCAAGTGGTCATTGGTGAGAAAAATGAGATCAAGGTACAGAGAGTAAGTTGGCATTAGAGGAGCAGTGTGTGTGGATTGGGTTGTAGTAAGGAGATCAGTGAGGTAAGGTTGGAGGGAGAGAACTGATTGAGTGCCTCAAAGCTGATAGTAAGGAGTTTCTATTTGATGCGGAGATGTATAGATAACCATTGTAGATTTCAAGGAGTGAGGAGATATGGACTGAATGGTTTGTCAGAAAAATGATCTGGGCATCAGAGTGAAGAAAAATGATCTGGGCAGCAGAGTGAAGAAAGGACTGGAAAGGGTAGAGACAGGAGGCAGGGAGGTCAGAGAGGAGGCTGATGCAGTAGTCAAGGTAGGATATAAGAGCTTGAAGCAGCATGCTTGCAGTTTGGGTGGAAAGGAAGGAGCAGATTCTAGAGATGTTTTGAAGGTAGAACTGACAGGACCGGGTGACATTGTGAACATGGTGACAGGCTGAATGATAGAGATGAGTCGAGAATAATGCTGAGGGTATAGGCTTGTGAAGCAGGGAGGATGGTGGTGTTGCCTTCAGTGGTGGGAAAGTCTAGAGGAGGACAGGGCTTCGGTGGGAAGGCAGGGCATGTACAATGAACATTCTATGATTTCATGTTCTATACCCAGTGATTTAAACCTGAGAGGTGGAACTAATGGTAATAATAATAATAACAATGGCATTTATTAAGTGCTTACTACGTGCAAAGCACTGTTCTAATGGCAGTAACTTGAATCTTCACTTCAATGTTGAGAAGCAGTGTGGTCTAGTGGAAAAAAGCCTGGGCCAGAGAGTTAGAGGACCTGGGTTCTAATCCTGGCTCTGTCACTTTTCTGCCATGTGACCTTGGGCAAATTCCCTGTGCCTCAGTTCCCTCATCTACAAAATGGGGATTCATTACCTGTTCTCTCTCCTATTTAGACCGTGAGCCCCCTGTGGGACCTGATTATCTTGTATCTACCCCAGCGTCTAGTACAGTGCTTGGCACATAGTAACTGCTTAAAAAATAGCACAGTTAATCATCGTCAATGTTGCATTGTCTTTTCAAATTGGCAAAAATGGGAATTTGATCTACAGACTCAAGATAGCAGTGCAATGTCGGGAGAGGTCCTACTGTGACTGGTACCCATATTGTACTTATCCTATGAATTAAGGAAGTTTTCCCCTTGGCTAATGATCCACCATTCATTTATTAGTAATTATTGATGAAGAAAACTTCCAACATTTCTGGATTATCAACCAACCACTACAATTAAGCACTTTAAATTTACATTAGTAATATTATCCAATAGTGGTCCTCTCTATCTTCTGTTTGATCCTTCTTGAAATAGACTGACATAAAATAAAAGTCAATTTGTTTTTAGTCAATCAATAGTAAAAGGATGCCTTAGGCGTAAAATACTGTTCTGTTCAAATGACTCTTAAAACATGACCTGTCTCCTTCCTACTTGAATGTCGGCATAAATCCCCACACCTTCACTTTTGGTCTCATTGGGTTACTGTCTTCACCTGAACTTTTCTGTACTTTCAGCTAGAACAATCATTCTATCGACCCATCACTTGGATGAAGCAGAAGTACTGAGTGACAGAATCGCGTTCTTAGAGCATGGTGGACTCAGGTGCTGTGGGTCTCCTTTTTACCTGAAGGAAGTCTTTGGCGATGGCTATCATCTCACTCTCACGAAAAAAAAGGTTAGCGTTGATGAGGCAAAAATGAATTTCTTGAATCGTTTGGAAAGAGAGAGAGGCTGCACATTTGGATAGCCTCTTGCGTCCATAGCCTCTTGTGTTCCTTTCACAGCCTGAGACAGAGGCTGTAGGGTTTATTCTTTGATATCAATCAATCATATTGACTGAGCACTTTTTGTGTGCAGAGCACTGTACTAAGCGCTTAGGAAAACTGGGAGAATGTGGACAAGAAATGGGTTTGTTGTGTTGTGCTCTCCCAAGAGCTTAGTACAGTGCTCTGCACTCAGTAAGTGCTCAATACATATGATTAATTGTTTGATCGATTGAACTGGTATATTTGTAGAGTTTGCAGGAAATGCTTGTGGTATTTGTAACACATTTCACAGAATTCACATTTTTCTTTATGGCACTACCACTGTCTTGCATTCAATAAATAATACAAGGAGTACTAGAACTTAGGGTTGCAGTTTAGCATCATAGGAATCAAAGCCATTAAATTCAGCGGCTGGTAGCACAAGACTCTGTAGTTGTGAAGTTGCATTCTTGTGCGTGTCTCGTGATTCGTCAGTTTACTCAGTTGACAGGTGCTAGCCTCACCTCTCTGCCTAGGACCTCCTATCCCCTCAACTCCATGTTCCAGAGAAGGGGCAGAAGGAGGTTTCATTCTCGGGACAGCAGAAAAGCTTGACATGCAATCTGTCAATCAGGGATATGTCCTGATGACATGCTTCCTGGGATGGCCTTGCAGGCAAGGTTATTGGAATTTTCCTCCAGTCCGCGATCCCATTAACACTAGGTCAGTGACTACCATTGTATCCTCCCGGGCTATGAGCGAACCAAAAAGGGAGACATTTTCTTAGGGAAATTCCTTTTAAAAAATATGCCTGCTCACGCAGTTGCCCTTTATGAACTAGAGGCTCAGATGAGCTCTAAACCAGTGGGAAAAGAAACGTGAGAATGAATACATAACTTTTTGTCCCTCCGACTTTCCAGCGTGGACTTCAAATTGAGGCCACTGAGTAGACTTTTCTCCTAGCAATGGACTCAGGTTGGGTAGAGCAAAGTCCCCTGAGTAGCTGAATTCAAAATTCAAAAATGCCTTTGGTTCTTTGAAAGGAAAATGGTAGGGCATTGACGTGCTAGGCTGGAGCAGTTTGAAAGTTGTCTCAGTCCCCATGACAGTTCCTGAGAACTTTCCCTCTTTTCCAGAGGCCACACATAAATTCAAATAAAATATGTGACACTTTGGCCGTGACCTCCATGATTCAGTCACACCTCCCCGAAGCCTACCTCAAGGAGGATATCGGTGGAGAACTGGTATACGTCCTTCCCCCTTTCAACACAAAGGTTTCTGGGGCCTACCTGTCTCTCCTACGAATGCTTGATAATGATATGAACGACCTCAACATTGGCTGCTATGGAATTTCCGACACCACTGTGGAAGAGGTATGAACAGCCAACTGTCAATCAAGCGTCTAGTTAACGGGTTTCTTTTGAAGCAGGAAATACTCAGGAAAATACTGAAGAATATTTCCACTGGGAAGAAAAGAAGAAAAATGCAAGAATGATCATTTGCAATATTGACTAGTAGTAAAGCACAATTTTTCGATTTCTTTCCCCCAAAATAGTCCTTTCGATTTAGTACATACACAAATGTTCACTATAACAAATGAAAATAATAATCTCAACTCATAAAATGCTAATGTAGAAGCAAATCTGTACTCCCCCGGGGAATGAAATGTAGTATTGCAAGTTTCTTCAGGTCACGGATTAGCCTTTTGCTGTTTTCATGTCTTCAAGCTCTTTGTACAGTGAGAAGCAGCATGGCCTAGTATAAAAATAATGTTGGTATTTGTTAAGCACTTCCTATGAGCCAGGCACTGTTCTAAGCACTGGGATAAATACAGGGTAATCAGGTTGTCCCATGTGGGGCTCACACTTTAGTCCCCATTTTACAGATGAGGTAACTGAGGCACAGAGAAGTGAAGTGACTTGCCCAAAGGCACACAGCTGACAAGTGGCGGAGCTGGGATTAGAACCCACATCCTCTGATCCCCAAGCCCGTGCTCCTTCCACTGAGCCACACTCCTTCACTAGCGGAAGGAGTATGGTCCTGGGAGCCAAAGGACCTGGGTTCTAATCCCAGCTCTGCTAATAGTTTGGTGTGTGAACTCAGGCAAGTCACTCAACATCTCGGGGCCTCTGTTTCCTCAACTGTAAAATGAGGATTCAGTGTCTTTTCTCCCTCCTATTTAGACTGTGAGCCCCAAGTGGGACAGTGACTGTGTCCAACCTGATCAACTTGTATCTACCCCAGTGCTAGGAAGAGTGCTTGACACAAAGTAAGCACATAACAAATATAATAATAATTCAGTGCTCAGCAAATGTTGATACTGTTGATATAGGCACTACTTCATTAATACACTATGCTATGCTGTTTTTATAGGTGTTCCTTAACCTCACTAAAGACCCCCAAAAGGATGCAGAGATGAGTGCTGAAAAATTGCCACAAAAGATCACTGGCGTGTCCAATGGTATAATGACACCAGATGATTGCTCAATGAGCAGCAGCAGTTTCACAGATAAAGACGGTAATTAAGCTCAAATTTTGCTTTTTATTTCAATAAAAGTGTCACTTCAAAACAGGGTGTTCAGCAGTTGGTGTTTTAATGAGCAAGCATCAAATGTTTTACTAAGATTTATTTTTTTGCTTGTACAAATCACCAAATTCTTTCTGTTCACTGAACCAATTAGAAATTGTTTTTTGAACAGTTTCTCTTCAAGACTTTCCTTAGTGTAACAGCCAGGTTTGGGCCAATCCAGAATCTAATTGGTATCACAAAAGATTCTGTTTCACTAAAGGTGGGAACTTTTTGAGAGCGTGGAGAATTTGAGGGTGACAATTTTGGATTTTTAAATTTGCTGAAGTTAGTCAATGTTAATGGAAACAAAACTTTCTGATAGTAAATGTCTACCTGCCAAACTTGCTAAAGAGAATCCAGGATTCTTGCCTTGTTCTGGAAAATAGTGTCCTCTGGATGTGTTCTACATTGCTCATTTATAATCTCTTAGTATACTAACCATAAAGTTGATGGAAATGAACCCTTTGATTAGAAAATCATTGTCTGCTTCAGGAAGGTGAGTTACGTATTTGCCTCTGTTTTGGTTTCACTGTTCAAGGCCATTATTCAGTCAAAAATATTCCTTTCATTGACATTATCTTTTTGAAAGCACATTTAGTCTACTCGATACACCTGTAAGTCATCCATATGTAATTTCAAAAGCGCTAGAAAAGCATACTAATGAACTGAAAATATTCACCTCCATTACTATTCCCTTTTGTAGAGATACAAGTTTGAATTTTAAACTCATTCACTCCATTTAATTGGAATCTATTTTAAATTAAGCAGCTTTGTATTTTTCCTTATCAGCCCAATGAAGATCGTGATTTTTCGCACCACATAATGTGAGATGTGAAATGAACATTACCCACAGTGCTGGCGAATATTGCCATTTTATCATACATTAAGTGCTTCACCTTTTGGGGAGAAAACCTTTTGGGGAGAGGGCTCTATTGGAGCCTACTTTTTCTTGGCTGGGATTATTCATTAATGAAGGCTGTTTGGGAAGCATTGTTTCCCAGGTGTTTGTAATTGTCAGAAATTTACTCAGCACCTGTCTGTCAGATTCAGAGTCAGGAAGAAGATATTTTGACTTGGAGAGCTTCTGGCTACTCATAGTTGTTTTACTGTCTTCTAAATCTATCCTCGTCCTATCATCCAAGAGGTACGCTGGCTCTGAGGGCCACGAGAATCATGCAGGCCTGATTCCACGGAGGCCGATTCTTGGCTCTGGGGGAACTATTCAGTGGAAAGTTTTGTTCCAAATGCCCTGCACAAAAATGGGTGATTCCTACGTAATGAAGTGACTTGATTTCTATGTCTGGCGACTTCCTCTTAAATAGACAAAATCCTAATGAGAACTGGCAGATTGGATGGTTTTGGCCTACTGATGAAGAAGATAGTGGCCATGCTCATCAAGAGGTTCCACCATACCCGGCGCAATTGGAAAGGCCTCATAGCTCAGATTGTCCTCCCGGTGATCTTCGTGACCACAGCCATGGGACTTGGGACGCTGAGAAATGGCGGAACCAGCTACCCAGAAATCCAGCTCTCACCGGCCCTCTATGGCACCTCCGATCAGACGACATTCTATGGGTAAGCATCCTTTTTATGAAATCAAGTAATATCTTCCCGTTTACACAAGGCTGTTTATTCTGATCCAGACCCCTGAGTATTTCTTTCAGCTTTCCTACTGGGAGCGGGGAACATGGGGAGTGATAATAATAATAATAATAATGGTATTTGTTAAGCACTCACTATGTGCCAAGCACTGCTCTAAGCACTGGGAGTAGATACAAAGTAATCAGGTTGTATCACGTGGGGCTCACAGTCTTAACCCCCATTTTCCAGATGAGGGAACTGAGGCACGGAGAAGTTAAGTGACTTGCCCAAAGTCACACAGCTGACAAGTGGCAAAGCTGAGATTAGAACCCACGACCTCTGACTCCCAAGCCTGGGCTCTTTCCACTAAGCCATGCTGCTTAGTGATGAGGAGACTACCCCTCCCCCTCCAACTCCTTACACTCTGGTAGGTAACTACTGTAAAACAGTGGGAAGAGAAAAGTGACCTTCAAAATGTTCCAGAATGAATTACAAAGTTGTTTGGTCATAGCTAGCCCCATTTAAAAACGGTTGGAAGCCTTTTTTCTACTATAGGTGGCAACATGTGCAGGAAAATGGGCTACCTTAAAGCCCAGCTTATTGTCTTCTGTGTTTGACACCAAACCTTTCCCTGTTCCACAGAAACCTGAGGATCACAGTGGCTGGGGTTCTGGATCACTAATAATAGTAGTAGTAATTGTATTTATTGCTTACTGTATGCAGAGTATTGGACTAAGCACCCTGGAAAGAACACACAGGTGTAAATTAGTAATAATGATGATGATGGCATTTGTTAAGCGCTTACTATATGCAAAGCACTGTTCTAAGCGCTGGGAAGAATACAAGGTGATCAGGTTGTCCCAGGTGGGGCTCACAGTCTTAATCCCCATTTTACAGATGAGGTAACTGAGGCACAGAGAAGTGAAGCGACTTGCCCAAAGTCACACAGCTGACAATTGGAGGAACTGGGGTTTGAGCCCATGACTTCCAAGCCCTTGCTCTTTCCACTGAGCCATGCTCTTCTCTAGTAGTAGTAGTAGTTGCAGTAGAAGTGGTAATAGAAATAGCAGTATTTGTACCAGGAGTAGTAATAACAATAACGATCGATAATTATGGTTTTTGTTGAGTGCTTACTATTTGCTAAGCACGATACTAAGCATTGCGCTGGATACAAACCAAACATGTTGGACACAGTCTCTGTCCCACATGGGGCTCCACAGGAGGATTTGATCCCCATTTCACTGATGAGGAAACTGAGGCACACAGAATTTAAGTGACTAGCCCAACGTCTCACTGCAGCAAGGGCTGGAGCCAGGATTAGGACCCAGGTCTTGTCACTCTTTGGCCCACGCTCTTTTCACTAGGCAATAATACTTCCCAGTACGCTCAATAAATACAATTGAATTGAGAAGCAGCATGGCTCAGTGGAAAGAGCACAGGCTTTGGAGTCAGAGGTCATGGATTCAAATCCTGGCTCCACCAATTGTCAGCTGTGTGACTTTGGACAAGTCACTTAACTTCTCTGTGCCTCAGTTCCCTCATCTGTACAATGGGGATTAAGACTGTGAGCCCCCCGTGGGACAAGCTGATCACCTTATAACCTCCTCAGCGCTTAGAACAGTGCTTTGCACATAGTAAGCACTTAATAAATGCCAGTAGTAGTAGTAGTAGTAGTAGTAGTCATAGTAGTAGCAGCAGCAGCCATAGTGATTGTTGGTTTTTTGGGTTTTTTTGCTGTTGTAGTTGGACCAGAGGAGAGGGAGCACAGATTAGTGATTTTCCACTTCCAACTAGAGAAAAGAAGAGGAGCCAAGATTCTTCCCTCCACTTGCAGTTTGAGAATTGAGTTTATTGATTTTTATACCCCAAAGGCAGGTGCTGACCTGTGCTACCTGGAGTTAGCATACTGAGACTCAGAAAGCCAAGACATCCCCCAGCCCAAGCACTGCCTTGATATGTAACCGCAGGGAGTGATGTTGCAATCTGCCCTCTCTGATTCCGGTGTGCCACATTATTGTTCTTCAAAATACGTTACCAGAGCATCAATCTAGAGAGAAATGAACCAGAAAAAAAATTCTGACTCTTTCTCTAGTGTCTGTCAGGGTAAATACCATTTTTTCTATGGTAGGATTTTTCTCAGCCAAGATGTTTCTTAGGTAGCCGGGAAAAGCACAGTTTTGAAGGCTTCAGAGGGTATTTATAAAGTAAAGGAAGAGTCATTAAAGTGTTTTTCTCCTTTTATGTTGCAGGAACTCTCATCCGAGCACAGATGCATTAGTGTCGGCAATGTTGTCTTTCCCTGGAATAGATAACATGTGTTTGAACACTAGTAATCCGTAAGTGAATCATTTTCTTTCCTTCCCTTTTCAGAGTCCTGACCTGAAACAAAATAGTAAATATGGTAGCACTCTGCTGTCAACAACATCTATTAATTTCCTTAATCTCTCTCACGGTCCTCTAGGAACTAAGTTTTCCAAACAAGTTTTCGTGATCACTTATAGTCAGAATAATGTGACATCAGAAGCGTAAATAATTTAATTTTTTTAATCCTTATATTAAATATTGAATGACTTCCCTGGCTGAGATCTATACCGTATTTATTTGAGAAAAAAAATGCAAACATTTTAAGCAGCTTTATTGCATGCGTATTGAGCCAAGGCAGGAGATTAAGCACCCTATCTTGTTGTTGGGTATTTTTCTGAGTCATCCCTCTTTCAGGATTTTTTAAAAATCACCTTTTCTCAGGACTTTCAAAAATCGAACACACCTAAGGACTTTATAATCCTGCAGACTTTAACTTCCACGTAGCTATGTCCCAGTGAGGCCACCCTGAATCTACAAGGAAGCCGCTGACACTTTCCATGTACTGAAACAATCCCCTTGAAATGAGCATTAAAAGCAGTTGAACTTGCGTTCATCAGAGTAGGCCCCGCAATTGCAATATAATGACCTATCCTAGGATTTTGCCCCTGTGTTTATGATGGCGTCTCCCACCGTTCACGATGGTTAGGCTTTGGGCCTTTCACGAAGAATTCAGGACCGAGGCCCTGAGCAGAGGATTTTATTTTAGGGTTAGCACTGCCACTCACGAACTCTCATCTGTGATAGCCAGGTTCATGCTGGGGCATTGGATGTGAAAACAAGTAGCCAGGTGGATACAGGCAAGGTGGGGACTCAGAACAGAGTAATGTAGGCATTAATCCAGGGTGGGACTTGAGATTCCTCTATTGGTATTGGGTCTGGGTCCTGGCACACCATCCGGTTGGAAGAGAGTCTAGATATGCCCCTGCCAAATTCAGTTAGTAAATTGCAAACCCTGGACAGAGTTCCAGAGTACCACTTCTGATGTTGTGTGCCTACATATCCAATCCAAAAAAAAAAAAAAATCCACCTCTCCTTCATGCTTCCTTGCAGAGGGTGTTCAAAGAACAGCAGCCCGAGTCGATGGAATTCCAGCGGAGAACGTATTACTAATTTTGGGGTCTGCTCATGCTCAGAAAACATCCAGGTAAACGTGCATCAGAATTCTCTAATATTGATTCCATTTGAGGCATGAAAGATATGCCCAGTTTACAGGGAGAGGTCTTGTAATTCAAGGAATTGGCACTAGACAATTCACAAAATTAAATATTTGACTGAGTTTGAGTTAAACCAGCAGCCAGTGTTTTAGACCTACATCAGTCAATGAATGGTATGTTTCGAGCACTTAGAGGAGCAGCATGGCATAGTGGATAGAGCACAGGCTTGGGAGTCAGAAGGTCATGGGTTCTAATTCTGGCCCTGCCACTTGTCTACTGTGTGTCCTTGGATAAGCCACTTCACTTCTCTGTACCTCAGTTACCTCATCTGTAAAATAGGGATGAAGAATGTGAACCTTGTGTGGGACATGGACTGTGTCCAGCTGGATTTGCTTGTATCCATCCCAGTGCTTAATACAGTGCCTGGCCCATAGTAAGTGTCTAACAAATACCATAATTATTATTAACTATTATTATTATTAGTGTGTGCAGAGCACTGTACTAAGTGCTTGGGAGAGTACTATGTGATAAAGTATATACTGTACATTCATGGAAGGATTGTTTATCTCAGGTAGATATATGGATTCAACAATGAAAGGGGGGAAAAAAAGGAAAATTCCTTTTACTGGAACAGGTAGGGCCCAGGGCTGTTGTCACTGTGCTTCCATGGGTGTGAGGTCTATGGCCGGACATCAAGTCTTCAGGCAGAAGAAGAGAAGCAGAGTGGCCTTGTGGATAGAGCCCAGGCCTAGGAGTCAGAAGGACTCTTGTCTGCTGTGTGGCCTTGGGCATGTCACTTAGCTTCTCTGTGCTTAACTTCTCTGTGCTTCTGTTACCTCCTTTGTAAAATTTTGTTTAAGATTGTGAACCTCATTGTGTCCAAATTGATTAGCTTTTAACTACTTACCCCAGTGCTTAGAACAGTGCCTGGAACATAGAGAAATACCATAAAAAAGACTTTTCTCCCTGGCTCCCTTAAACTATTACTTAAGTGCTTACTCTGTGCCAAGCACTCTACTAAGCACTGGGTGGATACATTAGGTTGGGCACAGTCCATATCCCACATGGGGCTCACAGTCTTAATCTCCATTTTTCAGACATGGTACCTGAGACAGAGAGAAGTTAAGTGACTTGCCCAAGGTCTCTGAGCAGACAAGTGGCAGAGCCAGGATTAGAACCTAGGTCCTCTGGCTCCATGCTCTTTCCCCTAGTCCATGCTGCTTCTCATGTCCCTGTCCCACTTGGGGCTCACAGTCTAAGGGGGAGAGAGTCCAGGTTTTAAGTCCCCATTTTACAGATGAGGAAAGTGAGGTATAGAGAAGTTAAGTGAATTGCTGAAGGCAAGGCAGAAACTAGATTAGAACCCAGATCCTCTGACTCCCAGGCCTGTCTTTTTCCACTAGGCCACCCTGTTTGTAAACCACAGTATCTGCTGCTCCTCTTTTCCCTTCATCCTTTTCTTTTTTTCTCCCTTCCTGTCAAACTCTCATCTTCCATCCTACCTGCCCTCCCCAACTCCCTCTTTTCATTCAATCGAATTTATTGAGCTATTGCTGTGTGCAGAGCACTATGCTAAGCACTTGGGAGAGTCCAATATAACAATAAATGGACACATTCCCTGTCCACAGCGAGCTTACAGTCTAGAGGGGGAGATGGACATGAATATTAATAAATAAATTATAGATATGTACCAAAGTACTGTGGGACTGGGAGTGGGACTGAATTAAGGGAGTATGTCAGGATGATGCAAAAGGGAGTGGGAGAAGAGGAAAGGAAGAAGGCCTCAGAGGAGATGTCCTTCAGTAAGACTTGGAAGTTGGGGGAGAATAATTGTCTGTTGGACATGAGGAGGAAAGGCGTCCCAGGCCAGTGGCAGGATGTGGGCAAGGGGTAGGTGGCAAGATAGGATCGAGGAACTGTGAAAAGGTTAGCATTAGAGGAGCAAAGTATGCGGGCTGGGTTGATATCCCAGGCCAGGACAGGCTGGGGCAATCTAGTTGACCAGCTTTTCACATTCTCATCCCCCCTGTCCTGGGCTGTGCAATGAGCATGCAGTGAAGACACTGAACAGGGATTGCACCATGCAGAGAGAAGTCCGAAAGAACTAAAGTTCGAGGTGGGGGCGGGGGCGGGCAAGTTGACTTCTCACCGTTCTCCAGAGCAGCCCCCACCTCTCGGCATCTTACCTGAAGCCTCGCCAGGCTTGCTGAGGGAGCACGTGGGGCTAGAGAAGTAGTGTGGTTTAGTGGGAAAAGCCCGGGCTTGGGAGTCAGAGATCGAGGGTTCTAATTCTGGCTTAGCCACTTAGCAGCTGTGTGACTTTGGGCAAGTCACTTAACTTCTCTGTGCCACAGTTACCTCATCTGTAAAATGGGGATTAAGTCTGTGAGCCCCATGTGGGACAATCTGATAGCCTTGTATCTATCCTAGTGCTTAGAACAGTGCTTGGCACATAGTAAGTGTTTAGCAAATAACATCATCATTATTACTGGTGTGCAACTGACTGTCTGGTCTACCACGGGCGGGTTCCACGCTCTGGGAAAGACGAGAGAAAAGCATCCACTTTCTCATATGGAATTGGCCGCACCAGGACTTACTGTTTCACTGGTGCAGTTTTCTGGGTGGTTCAGCACTCTTAAAACACCATGACAGCTACGACCCTGGAAGTGGACCAACACTCTCACAGTAGCCCTCAACAAAAGAACCAGCAATGGAGAGAGTCAAAACAGGGGCCCGAGTCTGTCTCTAAGTAACACCTATGGCCTGGGTTGAAGCGCATTACTGGAAAGAAATGGGAAAGTTGCCCTACCTGTCCTTCGGCTGCCCCAGCTCTGCAGATTAAACCCTCTCATTTGCAAAGTGATCATTCAGTCTTTTAAGGGTTCTAAATTCCCTTGAGAAATTATAGATTGTGGTGAGGAAAGCTTAGAGGAGAAGCAGATGTTATTTGCTGAGATGTACAATAGTGTCAATTTTCCTCCCCTTCATGGAAAAGATGTAAATGTTTCCTTCCACATGGTATAGGATTGGGTTGGCAATATATTTCTGAGGGAAAGTGCTTTTTGTTCAGTACTATCATCATGAAAATGACCAATTATTTCCATTTGCTGCCTTTACTTTTAGCAATAGACAGAAACCAGCAATCATCCTTTGGGTGTCTTGTTTATTAGCCAAAGTGTTTGTCCCCAGGATTCAAAGAATTCTCTCCTGGAATAAAAACAGTAATCCCTAGAAAATTCTGTGTTCTATCTGGCATTTACCCCACATCAGTTTTCCTCTGTTGGCTGTTCTAGAGAATTCAATTACCTTTTAACATTATTAGCTAGTTACTTTTCTGGGAAAATTGAGGGCATTAGTAAGGTAGTGTGGAAATGCTGGCTGAATCCCCTGCCATTTAGTTGGTCCAGCCCTTTCAGCATTCACGGGGCTCAGTTTCTGTAAAATGTCTTTGGGCAAACGTTACCCTGGATAAACAGACAGAGGAAGCATACAAAACTCAGTTCAGGTATTCTGTTAGCATTTCTTTTCCAAAGGAAAAAGGGATAGCAATCTCAGCAGAGAGAGGGATATGGAATGTATACTGAATAGTGAGGCCTAGTGGAAAGAATACGGGCCTGGGAATCAGAGGACAGGGTCTAATCCTGGTTTGGCCACTTGCCTGCTGTGCAACCTTGGGCAAGTCACTTGACTTCTTTGAGCCTCAGTTACCTCATCTGTAAATTGGGGATTAAGATTGTGTGACCCATGTGGAACACGGACAGTGTCCAAACTGATTATCTTGTTCTACCCCAACAGTTAGTAAAATGCCTGGAACACAGTACACACTTACCAAATATCAGTAAAAAGACAGAGAGTGAACAAGAGGTTGGAAACCGAGTAGCACTTCCTTCTCCTTTCTGTTTTCCTTTCATCATCCATCCAAGTGGCTCTTGAGGAAAACTGTGAAAAAGTTTTCCTCCTGGCTTTAAGCAATATTCTGAGGTCTTGTGCTCTATCCACTGAGAAGCAACATGGCCTAGTGGATAGAGCACAGGCCTGGGAGTTGGAAAGACCTGGTTCTAATCCCAGCTCTGCCACTTGTCTTCTGTGAGACCTAGAGCAAGTCACTTCACTTCTCTGTGCCTCAGTTACCTGATCGATAAAATGGGGGGTTGACACTGTGAGTCTCATGCAGGACAGGGACTGTGTCCAATCCGATTTGCTTTTATTCGCCCCAGTACTTAGTACAGTGCCTGTCACATAGTAGTGCTTAACAAAACCACAGTTATTAGTGTTATTATTATTAAACCACCAGTCACAGGAGAACAGAATGAAAAGAGAAATTCCAGCAGGGTAGGGAAAGAGTGCTGAACACCAGGGCAGAAGAAGAAGGAAGAAGGAAGAATTAGCCCCACAACTAATTTCACTTTTCCAATCAATCAATCAGTGGAATTACTGAATATGTACTTTGTGCAGAGTACTGCATTCACTCTCATCTACTTGTTAATCTGGTTCTCTTCCTGGACCATAGTTTGGTGGAGACCATCAAGTAGGTGGATTTTGCACCAATAATAGCTATTCGTCCCTAGTCTGGGGCCCAAGTAAGATGGTTTCTTTTCCAAAAAAATCCATTTAGAAGGAGAAAGTTCTTATCACATTGGAACAGTTGGAAACAAATAAAAGTGATTGTTTTTATTTGCTCAAACTTTGTTAGCAATAATTAGACTCTTTATTTTGTATTTCTTTCAGGAATGTCCAAAGTTTAACTATTCCCCACCTCACAGGAGAATGTATTCCTCTCAAGTACTTTACAACCTCAGTGGGCTTCACATGGAAAATTATCTTATAACAACTGCTAATGACTTTATGCAAAGGAGGTAAGCCATACCTATGTACACCACATTTCCCAAGGTACAAAATGACTTGTGTTGTTGATTGCCTTCTTAGCTGGAGAAAAAGTGTAGGTTATATTTGAGGTCCTCTTGTTCTTTTATTTACTTAAACATCCTTTTTTTAAAGAAAAAATTGGATCTTAAATGTAAGGTGGTCATCAGGTCACTGAAGCAGACATGCTACTGAGACAGGTATTCTTTATGGTTCTCTCAATCCCTAGAACTAAATAAGTTTTCTTGGTTAAGTTCACCTGATTAAGATCAAGATTGAAACTCAAATTCTGTCAGGGCACACTGTGGCAGAGGGTTCTCTGCCAGGCTGTTTTCAGACCAATAATTTGCTTCTACTCCAGTTTGTTAAGCTTTTAAAGTCAGTGCTATCTAATGAGGATTAAGATTACTCTTAGCAAAACAAAACTTTATAACACCCAGATGACTACACCATGAAGTCTATTCTTATTACTGGTTTTATTGGCTTTCTGGGCAGAGAAATAAATTTGTAATTGAACGCTTTGTAAATTTTCTGTTTCTCTCCACAGTAAAGTCTAAAATATGTGTGGTAGGATCAAGTAATCAGTCAGTGGTATTTATTGAGCACTTTGAGTATTTATTGAGCACTTACTGTGTTCAGAGCATTGTACTAAGAACTTGGAAAAGTAAAATGCAGTAGAAAGACTTGATCCCTGCCCTCAAGGAGTTTACAAATCTATTGTGGACCTTACTATATAGAGGGGAGTTTACAATCTAGGATTTCTGTTCTATTATTGTTTTTACCATATTTATCTGCTATTTATGTATATGCTTTTATACTGCATTTTAAGCTTGTATCGTTTATCTGTTTACCTCCATGAGCATATGGTATTTGTAAAGATGATACTGTGAATCTTTGGATAAAAATTAAACATTTAAAAATAATTTTCAGTAATTTTCAGTCATATTTATTAAGCCCTTACTGTGTGCAAAGTACTGTTCTAAGTGCTTGGGAGAGTACAATATAATGACAAACAGATACATTCCCTGACCACAGTGATCTTACAGTCTAGAGAGAAAGATTACGAAAAACAGAAGCAGAGTAATAGATTAATCCCTAGCTACCTATTCTAAATTGCATAGATTATCAGTCAACAAGTACTTATTGTCTTTTCCATCAAATCTCAGGTGATCATTATTTTTTCTTACAGGTACGGAGGTTGGAGCTTTGGCTTACCATTGACCAAGGACCTGCAGTTTGATGTAACAACAGTACCTACCAACAGAACTCTGGCTAAAGTAATTAATGATTTATGCCCTGCACAGTACAAGAGCAACAGTGAAAAAATGGAGAGTCAGTTTTTCAAGTTTGAGACTTTCTCACTGAGCATACTGCCCGAGTTACGTTATCTACCTCAGGCTGTGTCTATTCAGTGACCTCCGGATGGCATGATCAAAAAAAATCTAACAGAACACTTCCCAGTTTGGATATTTGCCTACCATTTACTGCCCTAGGGGTTAGCCAGGGTGGAAAAGGATGCTTACATCATGTGGCCTGGCCTTTGAGTCTGGAAATTGGTAGTTCATTCATTCAGAGCACTGTACTAAGCACAGTTCAAACCCAATGAACAAAATCCTGCTCTGGAGTGCATTAGTGGAGTGTATTAGGGGAAGCAACATGGCCTGGTGGCTAGAACAAGGGGCTGGGAGTCAGAAGGACCTGGGTTCTAAACCTGACTCTGCCACATGCCTGTTGTTTCACCTTGGACAAGTCAGTTCACTTCTCTGTGCCTCATTTACTTCATCTGTAAAATTGGGATTTAGACTGTCCCATGTGGAACAGGGACTGCATCTGACCTGATTGCCCAGTGTTTAGAACAGTGCCTAGCTCATACTAAGCATTTAACCAATACCAAAATTATTATTATCATTATTATTGTGTAGTCCCATTGATTTTATGGACCAGATTGGCTGTGGGGAACTTGCTCTGGTAAATTTGTCCATTAGGTCATTCCAGCAAATGCTTCAACTGCATGATTTTGGTAGGGGGAAAAGGGACAACCAAATAGTCAGTGGGATGAAGACGATTGACTATGACGAAGGAAGGAAAAGATTAAACCTCTACGCCCTGAAAAGATGAAGGATGAGAGCAGACATGATGAAGTCTACATAATCATGAAGAGTGTGGACAGAGGGGCTTAATTAAGGGATAAGGGGGCTTGAAGGGGGCAAGTTTCAAATGAGCAAAAGGAAATACTGCTACATTCTGCAGTAGAGATCTGCACAGGTACTATACTAATTTTTTTTACTCCCCTGCAATTTCAGCGATACCCTCTTGCAAAGGAGATTTATACTTACCCTAAGATTTTGCAGCTGATAACTGCGGTCAGGCCTTGAAAACTGTGGGTCTCTGCTGCAGGACAGCCAACTGTGTACAAGACCTTAGTGGTCTGCAGTTTTACTCACCCTTTAGTCTTTTTCTCAAAGTAGAGCAGTGTTGGAGGTGCCCAGGGATGTAAGGGTGGGCAGGAATTAGACTACAAACTACAGTGGAGAGAGAGAAAAAGAGGAGGAAAATGCAAGGAAGCTGCATGACCTAGTGGAAAGAGCCCAAGCCTAGGAGTCAGAAGACCTGGGTTCTAATCCCTCCTCCATCACTCCCTGCCGTATGACCTTGGGCAAATCACTTAAATTCTCTGTGCCTCAGTTCCCTCATGGGCAAAATGGGAATTCAATACCTGTCTTCCCTCCTACTAAGACTTTGAGTTCCAAATGGGACCTGATTATTTTGTATCTACCCAGCACTGAGTACAGTGCTCGGCATACAGTAAGTGCCTACCAAATAATACAGTTATTACTAAGGAGGCCTCAGGACGGGCCATGGTAGATGGGCCAGCTTTGTTAATTCACTCAAACCAGGGCCAGCCAAATTTAACCAACCTTGAGAAGCAGCATGGCTCAGCGGAAAAAGCATGGACTTTGGAGTCAGAGGTCATGGGTTCAAATCCCGACCACCAATTATCGGCTGTGTGACTTTGGGCAAGTCACTTAATTTCTCTGGGCCTCAGTTACCTCATCTGTAAAATGGGGATTAAGACCGTGAGCCCCCAGTGGTACAACCTGATCACCTTGTAACCTCCCTAGTGCTTACAACAGTGCTTTGTACACAGTCAGCGCTTAAAAAATGCCATCATTATTAACCTCACTCATCCCCTACCTGGGTCTGGTTACTAATTGTCTAAATAGACATGTGTCTTTCCAGTGGTTACCTGATGGTTGGGATAGATAAAGTGCAGATATCTATATAGCAGTTGGTAAACTATGAATTTGTTACCAGTGGAAGTTGTGTGGGAAACAATATATTAACAGTTTTGGGAAGGTTTTCGTTAAATTCAAAGACAAGCGTAATGGGTCCTTGGGGGGAAGCTGAGTGTGGAAATGGGATAGTTCTGGATGTTGAATGGTCCATCCATTACCATGTGCTTCTCATGATTCCTCCAAATGTCTCAGCACTCTATGGGAAACAGAATCCTAGGTTGGGTAGACCATTACTTTGACCCAGGAATGGCATTATATCTTAGGTCTGAGAGATCTGTGTGTCTGCAGCCTCCACAATGTCTCAGAGTACCCAAAGGTTGCCTAATAACAATGATAATACTATTACTACTACTTCTAATAATAGTATTTATTAAGTGCTTACTATGTGCTAAGCACTGTACTAGGCACTGGGGAAGACACACATAAATCAGGTCCCATCAGGGGCTTACAGCCTCTGTAGAAGGGAGAACAGGTATCAAATCCTCATTTTACAGATGAGGAAACTGAGTCACAAAGCAGTAAAGTGACTTGTCTGAGGTTACACAGTAGAGAAGTGACAGAGCTAGGATTAGAACCCTAGTCCTCTGACTCTCAGGCTCATGCTCTTTCCAGTAGACCACACTTCTTTTCAAAACAAGTAACTGGATGTCCCATCCACAGACACACACATTATAAACATGGCATAGAGATACAGCCTCCCAGGGATGTTGTGATGATAAACCCTGCAAGATACGCTTTGAGTTCATCGAAAGAGGAGCAATGGATAATAATTGTGGTATGTGTTAAGCACTTACTATGTGCCAGGAACTGTACCAAGTGCTGAGGTGGATACAAGCAAATCAGGTTTGACATAATCCCTGTCCCGCATGGTCGTACTCTTCATTCCCATTTTACAGATGAGGTAACTGAGGCTCAGAGAATTGAAGTGACTTGCCCAAGACCACACAGCAGACAAGTGGCGGAGTGGGGATTACGACCTTCTGTGACCTTCTGAGTCCCAGGCCCTTGCACTATCCACTTCACCATGCTACTTCCCACATTGTGGTGGTCATCGAAAGCATTTAAAGTTTTATTTTGACTGTCCAGCATGGAATAGCTAAATGGTAGAAAGACACTCCCAAAGTGTGGAGCGGGGAAAGACTGTAATTTGCAAGGCAGCCACTCTTTCACCTGGCCACTACTTCCATCAGAGAATGAGCCAGTTGGGGCCCGAAGCCAACTGACTAGCTTACATAAGGGAGAAAAAGGCTGGTTAATGCACCCCAGAGAAGAGAGAGCACCAGGTGCTCTCTAGCCCAAGCACTAACTCATCCCCATCTATATCCTTAGATGAGGCTGAGAGCTGGATTCACAGTTGGGTACCCGATTGTGACTTATGACAGCTCAATCTCTCCTGGAAAGGGAGGAAAGGGCAAGGAGCAGGGACTGGAAAGGGTCCAGCATGTTATTTCGGTTCAAGACTTTTAAGAATCGAGTCAGGAAGTCATTTACCTTTCTGTTCACCATTTTTGTTTCTGCACGTTAACAGGTGTGGTACGATCCAGAAGGTTATCACTCCCTTCCTGCATACCTCAACAGCTTGAACAATTTTCTCCTTCGTGTTAACATGTCCGAAGATGAGGCTTCCAGACTTGGTACGATTCTATTTGTATTGGTGTCTGTTAACTGAAACTCCCAGTTCTCTATGTTGGCCAATGTGATTTTTTTTAAGCAATCAATCAATCGATCTTATTTATTGAGCAATTACCGGATGCAAAGCACTGTACTAAGCATTTGGGAGTGTGCAATATAGCGGAGTTGGTAGACACATTCCCTGCCTATAAGAAGCTTGCAGTCTGGCAGGGGAGAGTAAAGTTTTGATCTCCCTCTAAAGAGAAATTCCAGTTTTATCACTCCATTTGGATCTGGAGAAATAATAGCAGCATTGCATCCCTCCAAGAGTTTGGAGTGGCAGACCTAGCATAGAGGATTGTAACATGCACATAGACTGTAAACTCGTTGTGGGCCGGGAACATATCTGTTTCTTGTCGTACTGTATTCTTCCAAGCACTTAGTACAGTGCTCTGCATACAGTAATTCCTCAATAAATACAGTTGACTGACTGACTTAACAAAGAGTAGGGAGAGCAGTGAGTGAGCCACTCGGCTTGTGAAACTTCACATGGCTCAAAGTTTTTCCAGGGTCTCTAGTTTTCCACCCATGTGGGACAGAAGAGGGATTTAGCGTTGGGGAGGAAAGATTGGAAGCTCATTTTGAGATTGTAAACTTGAGGGCAGGGATCTAGTCTATTTAGTTTATTTTATACTCCCATGGGCTCGGTAGAGGGGTTTACCTGTAGTAAAAGCTTGATGAGTACCATTGATTGATGGATTGATGGAGAGATTTCAAACCTTTTGTTCACGATTAACACCGGAAGCTTGGATAGAGTGGAAAAAATGTGAATTGATGAGAAAAGAATCCAGTTTGGTGATGGTTTGGGAAAAAGTTCAATGTCTGAAGGGATTTCAGGCCTTCAGCTCATGATTTGCCCTGGAAGTCTAGATAGAATTAGAAAAATGCAAAATGATGAAAAAAGAATCCAGTTTGGTACTGGTTTGGGGAAAGGGGGAATATCTGGAGCCTACCCATTAGTTTCCCCATGCCAACCCCAAGGCCAATTTTCCTTTACTGAGCTCTCTGAATGTCTCTGGTAAATTACTGTTTTTCCATGAAATTACTCTCATGATACAACTCTGATAGAAAAAACCCTCTCACCTAGCAGGATTAAAATCTAAATTGTTTGAAAAACAATACTGGGATATGCCATAACCTAGAGACTTCCATTTCAATTATGACTAGCTTTTAAACTAAATTGGCAATGACATATGTCACTAATATTCAAATGAAAGTAGGAATTCAGGCAAGTTCATGATGTTTAGATTCCTTATTCACAATAGTGAGTCTTCCATCAGAATGAAATCCATGACCTAGAAGGCTGGGAAAAGAATGACTTCCCTTGTCTTGGACAATAAAACAGTGAGGACCAGTGATGTCTGGGGTTGGGATAAGGGTATTCCGACTGTCTCTTCAAGGTCTTGATGCGTACCTAGAAATTGTTACTTTAACATATTTAGAAGATGTGTTATGTGATTTCACATCCAGTTTAGGAAAAGAAGTTTTAGTTCTACTTCCATGCATGGAATTTTTTTAACATTGTTTGTTCAGTGCTTATTCTCTGCCAGGCACTGTACTAAGCACTGGGGTAGATAAGATAGTCGGATTGGTCACAGTTCCTGCTCCATATAAGAGACTCAGTCTGAATTCCCATTTTACAGATGAAGTAACAGGCACAGAGAAGTGAAATGACTTCCTCAAGGTCACAGATCAGACGAATGACAGAGCCAGGATTAGAACCCAGGTCTTATTCCCAGGCCCACGCTCCTTCCATTGGGCCATGCTGCATCTCAGAATTACTTGGGTTAAAAAGTTGCTCAAAGCTCATCTCTTTTCCCAGTTTGGTTCTTCACACTGTGTGACTGCTTTAATTTCCCTGGGTTCCGATGTACTCATGCATGGTATGATAATAATTCTTGTTTACCACCCATTATTGAAGTGATTAGAAACCACCGTAGGTGTGAGAAGACGTTATGTGAGTTCCACATGTGTACCCAAGTGCGGTAGAGCTAAAGTGACGGCTTAAAACCATCTAAAGTCACTCATTAATCTCCTTGTGTAGGCTGGACCTTTTCCTGGGGGTCCTAGGTCATTGGTTTCCCAACAGGCACAAAATCATTTTGCAACTGGTCTTTGGAATTGCAAATTGACTGGTTCATTTTTCCAAAGCAATTTCATTCCACATAACCGTTTTCTCATCTTCCTTAGCCTCTAAAATTCCTCAAATTAAAACTTAAGGCCAAGGAGAAACAAAGAATTGTATAATTTTTATTACTGATGTGGAATTTTTAACTTAATAAATGGGATCTAGTATTCTTTCATTCACTCAATCATATTTATTGAGTGCTTACTGTGTGCAGAGCACTGTACTAAGCGCTTGGGAGAGTACAATATAACAATTAATAGATACTTTCCCTGCCCACAACAAATTTATAGTATAGAGGGGGAGACAGGCATTAATATAAATAAATTACAGATATGTACATAGGTGCTGTGGGGCTGGAAGTGGGGGATGAATGTAAGAAGCAAGTCAGGGTGATGCAGAAGGGAGAGGGAGAAGAGGAAAGGAGGGCTTAGTCAGGGAAGGCCTCTTGGAGGAGGTGTGCCTTCAATCAATCCATCAATCAATCGTATTTATTGAGCGCTTACTGTGTGCAGAGCACTGTACTAAGCTCTTGGGAAGTACAAGTTGGCAACATATAGAGACAGTCCCTACCCAGCTGTGGGCTCACAGTCTAAAAGGCCCTACTGAGAGCTCACCTCCTCCAGGAGGCCTTCCCAGACTGAGCCCCTTCCTTCCTCTCCCCCTCGTCCCCCTCTCCATCCCCTCATCTTATCTCCTTCCCTTCTCCACAGCACCTGTATATATGTATATATGTTTGTACATATTTGTTACTCTATTTATTTATTTATTTATTTTATTTGTACATATCTATTCTATTTTTTTTATTTTGTTAGTATGTTTGGTTTTGTTCTCTGTCTCCCCCTTTTAGACTGTGAGTCCACTGTTGGGTAAGGACTGTCTCTATATGTTGCCAACTTGTACTTTCCAAGCGCTTAGTACAGTGCTCTGCACACAGTAAGCGCTCAATAAATACGATTGATGATGATGATGATGATAAAAGGGGGAGACAGGGAACAAAACCAAACATACTAACAAAATAAAATAAATAGAATAGATATGTACAAGTAAAATAAATAAATAAATAAATAGAGTAATAAATATGTACAAACATATATACATATATACAACAAGGCTTTGAAGCGAGAGTGGGGCGGATCTCCCATCTTCTCAGTTCCCACATTCACCTGCTGGAGGCAACTCAGATGAAAAGGGAGAGTTGGAAGGGAATGGGGCATCCAGGGAGAGTACTGGAAGCAGGGCCTAGAAGGCAAGGAATAGTAAGGTGCAGGTCTCTCGTAAGATGCCGGCCTCTCTGACTCCCTTGGCACCACTTCTGGACTGTTTCTGGTCAAGGACTTTGATGGGATCAGGTCCCTGCAGGTTTGGGTTTCTGTTGCATTGCTGTGGGGAGTCCTAGGGGTTCCAGAGTAGATCAGGTTTTCTGGTCTGCCACACTGTCACCCTAATCCCAACCTTCTGCTCTTTCTCTATATATATACACACACACACATACACACTTTCTCTCTCCCTCTCTCCATCTCTCTCCCTCTCTCCATCTCTCTCTTTATCTCTCTCTCTCTCCCTCTCTCCATCTCTCTCTTTATCTCTCTCTCTCTCACCCTGAATCTCCCCATCTCCCAAAAGTCTCAGGTTCAGGGGTCTGCTGAGAGTAGGCCAGACCCCCAGGGCCTCTGTCGATCCCTTGGTTTAAAAGCAGCAACATCACATCATTGTAAACTAAGCAACTTCTGGGTCAGAGTACTCACATGGGAACATACCACCAAAAGATACTACATAACATTCCTGTCCTCAAGGAGTTTATAATGATATAGACATAAATGATTGCATATACCATATAGAAGAGTATAAGTAGATATACATAATAATCGTGAGTGAATAAATCCATCAGAGACAAACAATAAACAAACAAGGACATGAATGCTGAAGTATTTGGAGGGTTGGTCTGGCTGGGACAATGGGAGTGGGGGATTAATCAGGGAGTGCCTCCTGATGGAAGTGTTGTAGCAGAGAGCTGTTGGAAAGCAGTGTGGTTTAGTGTAAATAATAATAATAATAATAGTAATAATAATAATGGTATTTGTTAAGCATTTACTATGTGCCAAGCACTTTCTAAGCAGTCAGAGAGATACAAAGTTATCAGGTTAATCCCCATTTTGCAGATGAGGTAACTGAGGTACAGAGAAGTTTGTACCTCATTTGCCCCAAGTACACAGCTGACAAATGGAGGAGCTGGAATTAGAACCCGTGACCTGTGACTCCCAAGCCCATGTGATTCCCATTAAGCCACGCTGCTTCCCTAAAAATTATAGTATTTATTAAGCACTTACTATGTGCCAAGCTCTGAGATAGATACAAGGTAGACAGGTTGTCCCCCATGTGGCTCACAGTCTTAATCCTCATTTTACAGATGAGATAACTGAGGTCCAGAAAAGTGAAGTGACTTGCCCAAGGTCACACAACACACAAGCGGCGGAGCTGGAATTAGAACCCATGACCTTCTGACTCCCATGCTTGTGCTCTATCCACTACTCCATGCTCGTTCCCCCTGGAAGCATACAGAATACAGGTCCTGGAATCAGAGGCCCACACACCTGCTGTGTGGCCCTGGGCAAGTTACTTAAATTCTCTGTGCCTCAGTTTCCTCAATTGTAAAATCAATCAATCAATCAATCGTATTTATTGAGCGCTTACTGTGTGCAGAGCACTGTACTAAGTGCTTGGAAAGTACAAGTTGGCAACATATAGAGACATTTCCAACCCAACAGTGGGCTCACAGTCTAAAATGGGGATTCAATGCCAGTTCTCACTCCTGCTTAAACTGTGAGTCCCATTAGGGCAGGGATAGCATTCAACCTAATTAACTTCTATTTACCCCAGCACTTAGAACAGTGCTTGACACATAGTAAGCACCTAACAAATATAGTAATATTTATTCATTCATTCAATTGAATTTATTGAGCACTTACTGTGTGCAGAGCACTGTTCTGAGCGCTTGGAAAGTACAATATAGCAATAAAGAGAGACAATCCCTCCCCACAGCGGGCTTACAGTCTAGAGGGGGGAGACAGACGTCAAAACAAGTAAACAGGCATCAATATAAAGAAATAAAATTATAGATATATACATGGAGAGGCAGGGTGAGGGAGGGAAGAGCAAAGGGAGCCAGTCGAGGTGACGCAGAAGAAAGAGGCTGAGGAAAAGGGGGCGTAGTCTGGGAAGGCCTCTTGGAGACTGTGTGGCTTCAGTAGGGCTTTGAAGGGGGGAAGAGTGATAGTTTGGCAGATTCGAGGAGGGAGGGCATTCCAGGCCAGAGGTTGGACTTGGGCCAGGAGTCGGCGGCGAGACAGGCGAGTTCGAGGCACAGTGAGAAGGTTAGAACCAGAGGAGTGGAGTGTGTGGGCTGGGGTGTAGAAGGAGAGGAGGGTAATGATAATCCTCCCTCTACTGTCTCTTTTCAGACACTGACAGGCTTATGACTGGCAACTGTAGGTAGTCAGTAGAGCAGGGACTTAAATCTGTCTTCTATCTTTTGGCCCCTAGTCACCCTCTTTTCAGAGTGAACTATGAGCAAAGGAGCATGACTGATAGCTCTCAGATCACCAGTGTCTATAAAGAGCATAGTCCAAAGAGATGAATTCAATCAAAAGGGGATTAAAGCCCCATGGATGTAGTGTAATCTGCTTTGAAGTACGATTGGACACTTGACTTTCTGTACCATGTCTTTCTTACAGTAAAAGCCACTTGTTGCTGTGACAAATATTGGCAGCATAAAAAGTATAGAAGTAAACAGACCAAAATACAACAGTTTCAATCCTGCAAGAGACACTGATTTTGTTTTTGAAATTAGAATGAGGCTTCCTATTCAAACACTCGTATGGAAAACTCCAGGACTCCTCCTAAATTTGCAGAAATACAAATGTTATTGATAGAGTGATAATAACTGTGGTATTTATTAAGGGCTTACTATGTGCTAAGCACTGTACTAAGCACTGGAGTAGATACAAGTAAATCGGGTCCCATATGGGACTCACAGTCTAAGTAGGAGGGAGAACAGGTATCGAATCCCCACTGTGTATAATGAAGAATCTGAGGCACAGAGAAGTCAAGTGACTTGCCCAAGGCCACACAGCAAATATGTTGAATAGCTGGGATTAAAATCCAGGTCCTCTGACACACAGGCCCATGCTCTGAAAGAGTGGTAGATGAATAATTTGTTCTTTGGGAATGAAGATATCACAACTGATGATGAGGTTTGATTCATAAGTGTAGGGGTAGCTGAAAAAAATTAATCAATCAACCTTTATCATTAGTTGTGACCATTCCTTACTGTAGTAAGCGCTCAATAAATATGATTGAATGAATGAATGTAGGCATATAATAACATAATAGTAGTAATAATTACGGTACTTGTTAAGCACTTACTATGTGCCAAGCACTGTTCTAAGTGCTTGGATAGGTATAAGTTAATTGGACACAGTTCCTGTCCCACATGGGGCTCACACTCTTATACCCCATTGTACAGATGAGGGAACTGAGGCACAGAGAAGTGAAGTGCCTTACCTAAGGTCACACAGCAGACATGTGGTGAAGCCGGGATTAGATCCCTGGTCCTTCTGATCCCCAGGCCCGTGCTCTATCCACTTAGCTATGCTGCTTCCCATGTAAAGATAGTCTTCCTCTGTTCTCACATCAATGTGGCACATGACGCCTGTCATTTCAGATCTAGGTCCACATAATCAGTCCGCCTTCAACCACTGAAGTACATGAATTGTTGGTAAAATTGTGGTATTTGTTAAGCACTTACTATGTGCCAAGCACTGTTCTAAGCACTGGGGCAGATAGATACAAGGTAACCAGATTGGACACAGTCCTTTTCCCATAGGGGGCTCACAGTAATAATCCCCATTTTACAGATGAGATTAACTGAGGCACAGAGAAGTTAAGTGACTTGCCCAAGGTCACAAAGCAGATGTGTGGTGGAGCCAGGATTAAAACTCCCATCCTGTAGCTCCCAGGCCTGTGCGCTTTCCATTAGGCCACGTTGCTTCCAACGTGAGATGATGGAAAAGAGAAGTATGCTCAAATAGAAGCTCAGCTTTTACTATATGTAATGTTTTAAGGCCTTAACTCAGAGATACTAAAATATTAAAAATTTATAAATTATCTTTTTCATAAACCTGCTAGATAGCCAAATAATTATACTTCTGAGTAGGAGCTCATTCTCAGAAATTTCATATTTCACCAACCCAGGCAATTTCCTCCAGGAAATTCATAGAAAATCATTAATATATGTATATAGACATAAATGATTGAATCTTCCATATTAATGATTCTTTGTGAATATTTTAATGGCATTTATTAAGTGCTTACTATGTGCCAGACACTGTACTAAGAGCTGGAGTAGGTATAAGATAATCAAGTTGGACACAGGCCATGTCCCACATGGGGCTCACAGTATTAATCCCCATTTTACAGATGAAGTAACTGAGGCCCAGAGTAGTTAAGTGACTTGCCCAAGCTCATGCAGCAGACAAGTGGCAAGGCCCGGATTAGAAGCCAGGTTCTTCTGACTCTTGGGCCTGTGCGCTTTCCTTAGGAGACACTGCTTCTCACATCTTGCCATTTCATTCATTCAATCGTATTTATTGAGCGCTTACTGTGTGCAGAGCACTGTACTAAGCGCTTGGGAAGTACAAGTTGGCAACATATAGAGATGGTCCCTACCCAACAGCGGACTCACAGTCTAGAAGGGGGAGACAGACAACAAAACAAAACATATTAACAAAATAAATTAAATAGAATAGTAAATATGTACAAGTAAAATAAATTGATTAATAAATATGTGCAAACATATATACAGGTGCTATGGGGAGGGGAAGGAGGTAAGGCGAGAAGGATGGGGAGGGGGAGGACAGTCTCCAAAAAACAGACTTCTCACTCATTTTCCCTTTAGTCTATGATTGTTTTGAGTCATCCTCATGAACTGGAACTTTGTTTGAAAAATGACTTTTGTTTGCACTATTCTGTAGACACCTAGAGTAATACTCTAATTAGCTTCCTTTTGCAATGTCACTTACTGTTCTATTCACGTGGTTCCTGCCAGTGGCTAATGGATAATGAAAATTCTTTGGGAAAGTGACTGGTCCTGTTGGTGTTCACTAATGGATAACAAATAGATCTGACAAAGTACAATATTGCGTAGAGTTCAGCAGTTTCACAGTCTCCTCCTGCATTAAAGGAAGATATAGCAAATGGCTATTGGCAACCATTATTTAGATGGCAGAGAAGCAATGTGGTCTAGTGGATAGAGCATGGGCTTGGGAGTCAGAAGGATCTGGGTTCTAATCCCATTTCTGCCTCTCGTCTGCTGTGTGACCTTTCATTCTTTCATTCCACGGTATTTATTGGCTGCTTACTATATGCAGAGCACTCTACTAAGCACTTGGGAGGGTAAAATATAAGCATAAATGGACAAACTTCTGGCTCACAATGAGCTTACAGTCTGGGCAGGTCACTTCCCTTCTCTGCGCCTTAGTTATCTCATCTGTAAAATGGGGATTAAGTCTGCAAGCCTTATGTGGGACAGAGACTGTATCCAATCTGATTACTTTATATCTACCACAACACTTCGTAAGGTACCTGACATAAAGTAAGTGCTTATCAAATACCATTATTATTATTATTATTGTTGTTCTTATTATTGCCTTATTTCTAATAAATAATGTGTTAGTAAAATAGCCATTTATCATTATTATTATTATTGCATTTGTCAAGCATTTACTATGCGTCAAGGACTGTTCTTACTGCTGAGGTAGATACAAGCTAATCAAGTAGGACACAGTCCCTTTGAAACTGTTGATAATCACTTCTCTTCAGTGGCTCTGATTGCAGAATTGGAGAAAAATTTAGGTCCAGTACTTGTGCAAAGAGGGCAACAATTTTGAAAAGAAAGCAAGATTTAATTTTGGAATCTGCACTCAATAAGGTAGTGGCAAGTAAAAACTGGACCCAACAAACCCTAAAGGAACAGAGAGATTGGGTCCAAAAGTTGCTGACATAGTTGTGAATTAATCAATGTGAATGAATGTCAGAATTTTGAAAGTGAACAGGAAAAGTTTTATTTTATTCTGTGTCTGTTCATAACAGGCCTGAGATTCGAAGCAGCACGGCTCAATGGAAAGAGCCCGGGCTTAGGAGTCAGAGGTCAGGGGCTCTCATCCCTGCTCCATCACTTGTCAACTGTGACTCTGGGCAAGTCACTTAACTTCTCTGTGCCTCAGTTACCTCATCTATAAAATGGGGATTAAGACTGTGAGCCCCACGAGGGACAACCTGATTACCTTGTATCTGCCCCCTCCAGCACTTAGAACAGTGCTTGTCACATAGTAAGAGCTTAACAAATACCATTATTCCAGATATACTGGAGAAAAGGTCATATTAATGGAAGCAATACATTGAGGGTAAAAGGGTAAATCTTTAGGCCTAATGATTTCTGTCAAAACTGTCTCACTCTTCTCTGGCAGCTATTGAAGTTACAAGTTGTGTTGCTCAGTGCAGGGAAGGTAGGAACATGGAAATAGTCATTTTTAGTACTTAGGGGTTGGAGACATGCTTGTTCTTCCCAAAATTGACTGGTTTTGGGGGTAAGGGGACTATTCCTAGCTCCACAAGGAGTAGCTACCAGTTTCCTCACCCTTTCCTGCCCTTCCAGCCCACATTCTGCTAAACCAGTTAATAATAATAATAATAATAATGGCATTAGTTAAGCACTTACTATGTGGAAAGCACTATTCTAAGCACTGGGGAGGATACAAGGTGATCAGGTTGTCCCACGTGGGGCTCACAGTCTTAATCCTCATTTTACAGATGAGGTAACTGAGGCACAGAGAAGTTAAGTGACTTGGCCAAAGTCACACAGCTGAAAAGCGGTGGAGCAGAGATTAGAACCCAAGGCTTCTGACTCCCAAGCCACTGGCTCTTTCCACTGAGCCATGCTGTAAGGAGGAGGAGGGAAGAGGAGGAGGGGGGAGGAGGAGGAAGGAAGAGGAGGAGGGGAGGAGTAAGAAGGAGGAGGGAAGAGGAGGATGGGGAAGAGGGGAGGAGAAAGGAGGAGAAGGGAACAGGAGGAGGAAGGGACAGGAGGAAGAGGGAACAGGAGGAGGAGGGAAGAGTTATCCCATTTTCACCATCCTCACCATAGAGGCACAGGTGTGGGATGAGTGAGCATACCTGACATCATCCCCTCTATCGCTGTCAGCAGCTGTGACTTAACCCCCCACCTCCCACTCACCCAAAACCTCCCTCTCTGCGCCATCCAGAATTTGATGGATCCTTTAGGTAGCTAATAAAAATAATTTTCCTTTCTTTTCAAGGAATCATCATGTACAGTCATCCATACCCGGGAGTACAAGATCAAGAACAAGCCACGTAAGATCATAGACGGGACTCTAATTATTGCCCTTTGTTATGGTTGAATCTCACGAGAATTCATTCGATCATATTTATTTAGCGCTTACTTTGTGCAGAGCACTTTACTAAGCTCTTGGGAAGTACATGTCATTGGAATCCCACTTGTAACCAAGTGATAGCTGATCGAACAGACCGCTGCTTGGGATGAAAGGAGCTAAGAAGCTTCCCAGATAATGCAGAGGGAGTTCTCTGAGTCAGACTTGTGACCGGAGATTTTCAGTCCTGCTGCTTTTGCCAATAAAATGCTTAAGTATTTTAGCTTTCAGGCAAAGGTGTTAAGCACTATTTCTATCCTTGGAATTTTTTAGCCACCCTCTAAGCCAAAGAGACTCTGCTTTTCTGGGGAATTTCCAATCAATTTAGATACCCTGAAGGTACAATTACCCTGGAGTCCTCCAGGAGTTGAACAGGGCTTGGGTATTAGCGTAGCTTAGTGGAAAGAGCCCGGGCTTTGGAGTCAGAGGTGGTGGGTTCCAATCCTGCCTTCACCACTTGTCAGCTGTGTGACTTTGGGCAAATCACTTCACTGGGCCTCAGTTACCTCTTCCGTAAAATGGGGATTAAGACTGTGAGTTCCTCGTGGAACAATCTGATAGCCTTGTATCTAACCCAGTGCTTAGAACAGTGCTCGACACATAGTAAGCACTTAAAGACCATTATTATTATTACTTGTTTTACTTGCAGGAAGCCCCATTGAATGTGCTAGACAGATCACACATTTGCTCTATGACCTTGGTCATGATTCTCAGAAGAATAAGTGCCCAAAGATTGACCTGTGTCTCCTCTCCTCCATCCCTGCAGGATCAGCAGTTTAATTGATATTCTCGTGGCCCTCTCTGTACTGATGGGCTACTCTGTCACCACAGCCAGCTTTGTGACCTATGTGGTGAGGGAACATCAGACGAAAGCCAAACAGTTGCAGCACATTTCAGGAGTTGGAGTGACATGCTACTGGGTCACCAACTTCATCTACGATATGGTAAGGAGCGTGGGCATCTTCCCCACTGAGAATATAAGGTTTCTGTGAGCTCACCAGTCCTGTATTAAGGGATTACTCTGGGGTAGGCAAATGAATAATTACGGGAGGCAGGGCATTGCAGAAAAGGGAGAATCAAAGAGAGCATGGATGTGGAAAACTTTCTGCCTTCCTTCCTGGTCCAAGGTAGGAGAGATGACAAAACACAAATGAAGCAGTCTGGCTTAGTGGAAAGAGCACAGGCTTGGGATTCAGAGGATGTGGGCTGTAATCCCAGCTCCTCCACTTGTCTGCTGTGTGACCTTGGGCAAGTCACTTCATGTTTCTGGGCCTCAGTTACATCATCTGAAAGATGGGGATTAAATCCTACTCCTTCTTACTTAGACTGTGAGCCCCATCTGGTATAGGGACCGTGTCCAACCTGATTATCTTGTATCTACCCCAGAGCTTAGAAAAGTGCTTCACACATATTTAACATTCAACAAGTACCATGAAAAAGCAACCCTCTGGAACTAATGGATGTGGGAGCAGTAGCAGTTGTTCTTCTCACTTTATCAGGTGGCTGCTTCTGGCAGGGTTTCTTGGGACTCTCAAATCACTGGGAGTTCAGCAAAGAAACAACGTGGCAGGGACAACAATACCAGGAGAATCAGCCTCTGAATGATCCTCGGAAGCACCCGATAATGATAATAGTAATCGTACCAGTTGTCCTTATTTGAAACCTTCTGGCTCAGAAGGAAAATCAGGTCAAAGAGGAATTCACTCACTGACCATTTCTTCTCCTGAGTGTGCTACAGCCTCCCTGTGTTCAGTTTCTTGAATCAGAAGCTACTATTTCTTAAGTCAGAAGCTCAAGGTTGGCCTAAGGCCTGCAGGGGATTTCTATTTCCCTGGCGGCTGTGTTGAGACTGGCCTGGTAGCTGTAAGGATCCGGGATGGAAGTGCTGGAGAGTAATTAAGTGCAGATCCATTTTGCAAATGAGTCCCGAGGGGTTCGAAATGTGTACATTTTGTAAGTCAAAACTAAAATAATGGTGATAGCCATTCTACCCTTAATAGGAGCTTTAATGGGTGATAACTATTAGGAATACTTAAACGATAGGCTTCATTTCTTTATACTGACTGCTGCTTGCAGATTCCATCATCGGGAATTTGGGCCCCATGCCAATTCAGCAGACTCTTCATCGCAGCAGCCTCCATCCATTGGGTGCATCTTGCTGCAAAGTACTTTTCAGCATTTGATCCCTCTCTCTTGCTGATAAAACAGTGAGGCTTTGCTTACACACCTGTGACACAGAAAAAATCTAAGCCCTGCTCCCCTGCTGTTGTTCTGGAGTGAACCTCCCGCTAACAACGGCAAGCTGTAAATCAACCATCTGGATGAGCTCCTAACTTCAAATCGAAATCAATATTTTGAGGCTGAAATCAAATACCAAGCTGCTCCGTGGTCCTATTTTTCTCCCCGAATCCCCGTCAATAGATGATCCTCAGACTTAAAGTATAGAGCCAGGACTATCAGGATTTCTTGTCGGGGGTTGTCGGGTGAGAAGCTGGTTTGACACAATGTCATAGGAGGCCAGTTCTGAAGCAATGACTGTGTACAGAGTCAAAGGTAATGGGCAAGACCGGACATTCCTAAATGTATTTTTAAAATTTTGAAACTAAAGGACTTCTTTCCCTTCATATCTCACTGTCAATGTATTCTGAGTTGAGGTTACCTTAAATATTGCTAAATAAAAGCCTTCTTTTCAGTCAATTAAACTAGGTGTTGTATGTCTTCCTGCAGGTCTTCTATTTGGTGCCTGTCGCATTCTCAATAGGTGTTATTGCAGCATTCAAGCTGCCTGCTTTCTCAAGTGAAAACAATCTAGGAGCAGTTTCTCTCTTACTTGTCCTGTTTGGGTAAGTTTGCTTGGGAATTCCTGAGGGAACATGTCTGTGCAAGTTTATGAAAGCCACACAAACACTCACACCAATATTGAACTTCCCTTCAGACTGCTGAGCATATTTTGCCTCCAACCTCTAGCCTGGATGGAACAAGGAGTCCATAATATCTCTTTATGAGTAGTCAGTACATAAGGGGCTACTTGGGAAACTTCATGATACAGAGGGAAAACCTCGGTTTGCTTTAAGGTCTCTCCATGTTAAGGGAGAAACAACATGTCTAATGGCTAGAGCACGGGCCTGGGTTCCAATCCCTGTTCTGCCACATATCTGCTGTGTGACCTTGGACAAGTCACTTCCCTTCTCTGTGTCTCAGTTACCTCATCAGTGAAATGGGGATTAAGACTCTGAGCCCTACGTGAGACATGGATTGTGACCAACCTGATTAGCTTGTACCTATCCCAGCGCTTAGAACAATGTCTGGCACATAGTAAGCACTTAACAAATACCATAAAAAGGAGCCAAAGATAATGCTAATGTTGGAAGTTTCAGAGAGAAGCAAGGTGATGGCTTTGTCAACTGTCATGGGAGTTAGGTAGAGGAGTGGATTTGAGAGAGATGAGAAATTCAGGGTTCAACATTTTCAACTTAAGTTTCCAGCAGAAAACATTCATGAATAGATTCCCTGGAGGCAAGAGGAAATGCGAGATTGTACCGGAGGTGAGAAAGGCCAGGGATAGTTTTATTTGGGAATTATCTGCCTGGAAGTAGTAGGTAAGGCCATGGAAACAGATGAGCTCCCCACAGAAGTGAATGGAAAGTGAGAGGAGAAAGGGGCCCAGGAGGGAAAGCCACATTTGGAGGGTGAAAGGCAGAAGAAGAGCTATCTATGGAAAGAAGGACTGTGAGCCCCAGGCAGAACAGGGACTGTGTTGACCAAACAAATGCACTTGTATCTACCCCAGTGCTTAGAACAGCATTTGACTCACAGTAAGCATTTAACAAATACCATTAAAAAAGCATCCAAAGAGGAGAACAAGGAGAGAACTGTTAGGGAAAAATCAATATGATTGCATTTCTGAGAGAAGGAAGGAGCCCGCAATGTCAAAGGCAGACAAGAGGTTGGAGAGGATTCCAAAAGAGTAGAGTTCTTTGGATATGTCAAAGAGGATGTCTTTGGTGAGCTTGGACAGTGGGGTTCCAGTGGAGTGGAAGGTGCAGAAACCACATGCAGTAGGAATGAGTAAGGACCATAGAAGGCAGGCAGAGAAGCCTTTGGCTACTCAGCCACCAGCTGGGATTATGTGCCCTCCTGCGTTCTGGTGTTGTTGTCAAGAGGGTTCGGAAAGTTAGGTCTTTGGCCTGCGCTAGTGATAGCGTGGAATGGAGACTGTCCAGAGCTGGGGACCTGGGAGTAATGGAAATGTGTCATTAGAGATTATGGCTGTGACTAAACCTAGGCCATGGGGGAACAATAGGGGGGCTCAGGAGTCCCTAAATCTGAGGTCTTGGGCCATCCTTTGTTTTTTTTATGGTATTTGTTAAGTGTCTACTATGTGCCAGGCACTACGCACTGGGGTAGATACAAGCTGATCAGGTTCGACACAGCCCATGTCCCACATGGGGCTCACGGTTTTCATCCCCATTTTACAGATGATGTAACTGAGGCACTGAGAAGTTAAGTGACTTGCCCATGGTCACAAAGCAGACAAGTGGCAGATCCGGGATTAGAATCCAGGTCCTTCTGACTCCCAGGCCTGTGCTCTATCCATTAGGCCACATTGCTTCCCGAGGGTGAGCTGTACAGAGGCAGGGGAATCACAGATGAGGACCCTGCTTTCCAGACTGAGCCTGGATCCGTCTAGTGGGAGCAAAGTTAGGAGAGAAATACCCCTGAGGAATTTACATGAGGAGATCCTTGGGAAGGGCCAACACATTTAGGAAACGAAGCCAAAGGAGTTTAGGGGGTGTTCAGTGGCAGTTTGGGGCGCAGGATGGGCCATTCTTGGATCAGTGAAACATACTTTTATTTCATGGAGGGAGAATGGAGGTTAAGGTTTGGGAGTGAACATGGGGGAAGGAGCAGCCCTGAAAGTCATCAACACATGCCCCAAACTAGGTCAGATGTTTCTGGCTTCATCTCCACATGACGTACATAAAGACTCCCTGATAATTAATCCTCTTTCCATTTTTGCCATTGATTTATCGACAGATACGCCACATTTTCTTGGATGTACTTGCTTGCCGGGCTCTTCCATGAAACGGGAATGGCTTTCATTACTTACGTCTGCATCAATTTGTTTTTTGGCATCAATTCTATTGTTTCTCTGTCGGTGGTATATTTCCTGTCCAAGGAAAAGCCTAATGATCCGGTAAGTTGTGTTTTTTTTTTATAGAATCTCGGTGTTCACCAGGAAAGAGGGGAAAGAGGTTACTATCCTCTTAAGTTCCTCTACCAGAAAGGGAAAATATCTACTTTGGTGAAGGATAACGCTGCAGGGTATAGTTTTCATTTTTGATTAAAACTTCACCCAGTTGCAACCGGTTGTAATCTATTTGGTCATCGAGATATGCCAGAGAGAAAAATCTCTCCAGGTGATTTGTCATGGTCTAGAATCTCTTCTCTGGAAGATTGATAGGCAGCAGTCAAGGAATAGTGAAAGCAGTAATGTAGAGAAGTCCCCACTGGGTATAAAAAATATATTAAAGGTCAGCAGAGGAGTATTGATGAGAGAGGAATGGGATGCAGAGTGCATGGGGAATTAACAGAGGCAGAAGTGTCAGGCTCCTCTATCAGTTTTACTTCTCCAGCACCCCAAAAATTGGTTCAGGAGAGGTGGGGCTACCCCCCCCTCCCCCACCCAACCAAGGCTGGGTTGGAAGTGCATGGGAACCCCAGAATCCTGGGGTGTGTTGAAGGTCTAGATCGGGTCTGGGAATGCTGACCAAAAAGAGGGAGAGGAGCTATTGCAGTGGGGACGTGGGGGAGCTAGCCCCTCCCCTCCCATGGTCCTAGAGTCTTAGATCAGTCCCAAAGGTGAGTCCTTCCTTCTAGGGCCATTCCTGGAGCTGCCTCTCTGACCAGTTCAGACCAACATAACTGCCCTGGCCTGCACCTGCATGCATAGTGTTGAGCCCAAACTAGAGCAGGTTCTGGGACAAAGTGCAGGGTAAATGGCTTTCTAATTGGCTTAACTGTACTCCGTGCCATGTCCCAAATACTGAAGCAGAAAAGTCCCAACAGTGCTGTTCGATTTATCGTTTAGGCAGAGCTGCTGCCAATCAGATTTAGAGATGTTTCTTAGGCCCTGAACTTTGCAAATAAGGAATCCTCTGATTACTTCAGAATCACTAAACTATGGCCTTGGCCATTTCTCCCCTTTCAGACCCTGGAACTTATTTCTGAAACTCTGAAACGCATCTTCCTGATTTTCCCACAATTCTGTTTTGGCTACGGGTTGATTGAATTGTCTCAGCAACAGTCGGTCTTGGATTTCCTGAAAGCATATGGGGTGGAATACCCAAATGAAACGTTTGAGATGAATAAGTTAGGTGCCATGTTTGTGGCCTTGGTCGTTCAAGGGACCATATTCTTCACATTACGGCTCTTAATCAATGAATGGCTGATCAAGAAATTCAGGTAAAGTATACTGGAGCAAATAATCCTAGAAAACCTGGGGGGAACTCAAATAATCATTGTGGCATCTGTTAAGAGCTTACTATGTACCGGCCACTGTTCAAAGTACTGGGGTAGATAAAAGCTAATTGCGTTGGGTGCAGTCCCTGTCCCAAATAAGGGTCACCGTCTTAATCCCCATTTTACAAATGAGGGAACTGAGGCACAGAGAACTTAAGTGACTTGGCCAAGGTCACACAGCAGGCAAGAGTGAGAGCTGGAATTAGAACCCAGGTCCTTCTTAATCCGGGTCTGTCCTCTCTGCCCTACGCCACACAGCTTCTCTAATTCAAGGGACCTAGAAGAGATGTATGTTCACGTAGTTGCAGTAGTCATAATGGTATTTATTGAGCATCTCCTGAATGCAACACTCTGTACTAAGCACTTCGGGGGAAGTACAACAGAAGAATGAATGTTCCCTGCCCACAAACACCCTTTAGACCATATTCCTTTGCAACAGCAGCAAACCTGGGTAATTCGAGGCATTCTGAAAGTTGTTCTCATCATTTGGCCCACCTGTTCAATATGTCCTCATTACAGACCTTATAGTCAAATGCTGTGTCGAACACTGACCCTGAAAAGAGCTCAAAATCTTTTTTCCACTAATAATAACAGTGTTATTTACTAAGCTCTTATTATGTGCCAAACACTGTACCAAATGCTGGGGTAGATACAAGATAATCAGGTCAGATATGATCCCTGTCCCATATGGAGCTCACAGTCTAGGTAGGATAGAGAACGGGTATTGAATTCCCATTTAACATACATGGAAACTGAGGCTCAGAAATGTGAAGTGACTTGCCCAAGGCCACACAATAGGTTGGTGGCAGATCTGGGTTGAGAAACGAGGTCCTCGGACTCCCAAGCCCGTGCTCTCTCCAAAGAATAAGGATACCAGGAAAAGTGAGCCCAACAGTTTGGAGATAATTCAGTATCAGCTTCTGGAGTTCCCAGAAGCACTTGGGGCTAGTGGAGGTTAGCAGATGCCTGAGTTTCCATTATTTTTTCTAAATATTAATAACATATTTCAATCTACTGCTATTTCCCCTCATGCTCTGCACATAGTAAGTGCTCAATAAATACCACTGATTTACTGATTTAACACAACATCCTACATAATGGTAACACTGTTATGGTAAAACAACAGTGCCAGGGGAAAACTTAATAATGCCAATGAAAAGTATATATAGAAAATAATAATAATAATGAATAATTATGGTATTTGGAAAGTGCTGGAAAACACAGAGATCAGAAGCAAAAGGGGACAATTAAGAGCTCCCTTCTGGAGGATTATGGGAGGCACTGGTGGGGCACTGGTGGCAATTAACCACCACAGGTGTGGTCAACAGAAGCTACTGGAGTTCCCAAAAGCACCTCGGTCCTACAAACACTACCTTCATGTCCCAGTTCTCATAATGGCCTCATTTGGGCTAACGGTTGCTGCTATTAGTCCTGCCCCACCTTGGCAGGCAGATGAATGAATGGGGGAAGCAAATGTTCTCAATAGAGGTGATCTTCTTCCTTCTTTCAGACTCTTGTTCAAAAGGATGAACTTTTCATCTGGACTGGAGGCCAACGATGAAGATGAGGATGTCCGGGCAGAGAGAATAAGGGTTGAGTCTGGAGCCGCCGAATTTGATCTGGTACAGCTCCACAGTCTCACCAAGACCTACCAGCTCATCCATAAAAAGATTGTAGCAGTGAACAACATCAGCCTTGGCATTCCAGCTGGAGAGGTAAGCTGACGGTTAACAACCTCCCCTTCTGTGTCTCCTTCATTGTGTAGTCAGTAGTCCCCAATTGTCCAAGTTCATCTGTATCTTGATATGACTCATTGGAAGTTCAACTCCTTATACTAGAGAACAAAATTTCCCCACTTCATTCCTTCCAGATGGAGAATAGATGAACTAGAGATGATCTGATGTTGGAGAGGAGGAATGGGACAAGGCAGAATTTCAGGAAGAGAGGAAAGGAAAAGGGGCAACTGAGAAGAAAACTCATTGTTTATTGAACTCAGGAAAAGACTTACTAGTACTATTAAAAAAGAAAGAGAACTCTTTCCCTTTCTTTCCAAATGATACTGCAAATTCAAGCAGAATATGGGAAATGTACTGGAAAATCCAGATAGTTGCTTTTGCCACACACTCTGAGCCAAGTTATGGCTTTAAACAGTAATGGACCCTCTTTAAATTTAATTATTTAATCATGTAAACATAACATATTCCTAGAACACTTCAAAAAAAAACATATTATATTGAATATAGCTTAAGTATGCTACAAAACATACACTCACATGGGAAAATGCATTCTATGTAACCTACTCAAAGATTCCCAAGGTAAGAAAAAGCAAATGGTAGGATGGTCCTTAATCATAAAATTGGAAAGCACTAAACTCCAAAATGTTGCCCTGCACTGATAAGAATAGTACCAGTATGTTTAGCAGTTTCTTAAATCTTGCCTAAGAGAGTATAAAAGGAACCAAAGTCGAATTAAAATATTCCACACAGACCTGTTGATAACTGTTTTAATCTTCTTCACAATCTAGTGTTTTGGCCTCCTTGGGGTTAATGGAGCAGGAAAGACAACTATCTTCAAGATGTTGACGGGAGACATTATAGCATCGAGTGGAAAAATCCTTATCAGAAATCAAGCTGGGTATGACGAACAAGAGGCTTCCTTCAACAGAATTTACCTAACAGGAAATTGAGGGTCTCCTACAATTTGGTTTGCTGTTTCAAAAAAAAAAAGGAAAAAAGTGACATGAAATGTTTCTCTATAAATTATACTTTTAGTCATCTGTAATGTGTATGAGAAAGTTAATCTCCGTCTTGTTAGACATGCACCTATGTTGGCTTATTATTACATTTAGCAAACTACCCAGTTAATTGAGTCCTACAAATAGGTTGGGCCTCAAGTGCCTGCTTATTTCAGACTAAAAATGTTTACTGTTTCTTGAAATATCCTGAATTTGAGACCAACATGTTGTTTTGGTCCTTTTTAAATGGTATTTGTTAGTCTCTTACTTCATGCCATACATTATACTGACCACTGGAGTAGATAGAATTTGTACAGGTTGGATACGGTCCATGCCCCATATGGGGCTCACAGTCTTAATCCCATTTTACAGATGAGGTAACTGAGGCACAGAGAAGATAAGTGACTTGTCCAAGGTCATACAGTACACAAGTGGTGGAATGGGGATGAGAACACAGGTCCTTCTTACTCCAGTAGGCCATGCTGCTTCCCATTTATTCCAGGCACCTTGCTAAGTCTACCCAACCTCAGAGAACCACAAACCTTCAGACTTCACACTCAAATTCTTCTTTGGACTCATCAGAATTTCTTGCTCTTTTTGATTCAGGTCCTTGGGTCACGTTGACACCCACTGCTCTTTAGTGGGTTATTGTCCTCAGGAAGATGCTTTAGATGACTTGGTGACAGTGGAAGAACATTTGTATTTTTATGCCAGGATACATGGAATTCCCGAAAAAGACATTAAAGAAGTGAGTATATTTTATTACATAGACTTGTTCAAGACTTCTCCATGTCTGAATGTAGACTGAAACAAACCATTTTCCATTTGTCTGTATTTGTTGACAGTTTCTGTGGTCATTTACAAAGCTATGTTTAGGATTTACAAAAAGAGCTCTGAGTGATTTCTCTGTATCCTTTTTCAAGTGTTCAATCCAGGATCCCAAGAGCCTCAAACAATTTCTGTTTTTGTTCTTTGTCCGCGTTTCAACATCTGCTCCTCCTATGGTCAACTGAATGAATGAAAGTTGGAAGATAAATGAATTATCTTCCAAATCTCCTAGTACAATTTCATTCTGCAGTGGTGTTTCAAAGAGAGCCCACTGTAACACAGTTCCTGAATTAGATTTTGGTGTTTTGGGTTTTTTTTAAGTACGATTCGCTTGGGGTCAAAATTCTCCTCCAAGCAAGAAGCAATAACTGAAAGAGACACAGCATGGCTTAGCAGAAAGAGCACGGGCCTGGGAGACAGATGATCTAAATTCTAATCCCAGATCTTCCTCTTGCCTGCTGAGTTACAGAGAAGTTAAGTGACTTGCCCAAGGTCACACAGCAGACAAGTAGCAGCCCTGGGTTTAGAACCCAGGTCCTCCTGATTCCTAGGCCTGTGCTCTATTCACTAGGCCATGCTGCATCTCATGATGGTAATAATAATAATAACAACAATAATAATGATAATCGATGTTGATTGATATGAATTATTGTACTGTTGTTATTATTGTAGTTGTTAAGCACCCAAGCACAAAACTAAGTCCTGGGGTAGATACGAGGTTATTAGGTAGAAAACAGTCCTTGCTCTACATGGGGCTCCCAGTCTAATTAGGAGGGAGGATGGGTATTGTTTACAGATGAGGAGACTAAGGCACAGAAAAGTTAAGTGACTTGCCTAAGGTCACACAGCAGGCAAATGGAAAAGTCAGGATTAGAATCCAGGTCCTCTAACTGCCAGGCCTATGTTCTTTCCACTAGCCCTTGAGAGATCTTGATTTTCCTCAGCTGTTACCTGGAATTAAAATAAAATTTTTGATTTACTACTTAGAATGTTCTGAACCAAGGATTTTGGTAAAGGGAATAGGAACAGTTACACCAATCTATTTCCTTCCCCTTTTCAAAACACTCAAATCCATTTTTATGGTTTTAACAATTGGGCATCTATTTCTATTGGATTTCTTGTTCAGACTTTTTTCTAAATAGTAATAGCACTTGTAGTAGTAGTAGAAGAAGAAGAATTTATAAGCACCTACACGTTGTGGTGCACTGTACTAAGAGCTTGGGAAGTGCAGAATAATGAAGTGACACATTCCCTGCCCACAAGGAGCTTGAACTTTAAGTAGATACAGCCTATGCTATTATGTCTGTGGAGAAGTTGTAACTCACGCCTTGATTGAAGTTTTTGATTTGTTGTCTTCAGACTGTTCATAAACTTCTTCGGAGGCTTCAGCTGATGTCATATAAAGACAGAGTCACTTCTATGTGCAGCTATGGGACGAAGCGAAAATTATCTACAGCACTGGCTCTGATTGGGAAGCCATCCATTCTACTGCTGGTAAATTTGGGGGAGGAAGCGGCCAAGTAGCTGTTATGTGTTCACAGGCTAATATGTGCTTTTATGTATTGCATTTCTCCAGCAAATGAAATATTCACAGAATGCTCGTGGCAGAAAAAATTCCCTAATTCTTCACCTCTGGAAATTGTTGTGGTGGCCATTTTGTTCCAAAAAAGTTCTCTTGCTCTTCTTTTGTTTTACTCCAAAAGAAATGTACATTAACCATAGATTTCTAAAGGCAGTAAATGGTTTTCTACTAATCGGGTATCTTGATGACAATTTTAATTTTAAATGGTTTGTTTCTATCCATAAACTTTATCCTGGGATCACTGTGGGAATAACAGTTGGAATGGATGAGATTGGGTAGAGTCTTGGGCAGTCTCGTTTCAGTTATGATGGTATTTGTTAAGCGCTTACTATGTGCCAAGATCCAAGAACATGAACCAAACCACCTACCAAAAAAGGACCCCTAAATCAGGGCAAGATCTGTGACCTAGTGGAAAGAGCGTTAGCCTGGCAGTTGGTAGGCTCTACATTCTAATCCCAGGTCTGCCACTTGTCTGCTGTGTGACCTTGGGCATGTCGCTTAACTTCTCTGGACCTCAGAGACATGTTCAGTGTCCAACCTGATTAGCCTGTATCTACCCCAGTCCTTAGCACATAGTAAGCACTCAACAAATACCATTTAGGTCCCAATTTAGGTGAGATGATCATAAGATATTAGGGTCTGTGCCTCCTTATGCTTTAGGTTCTTTAGCACAGAGCCATGTTTTGGAAAATAGTCATAATGATGATGGGATGTAGTAAGCATTTATTATGTTCAAGCACTGGGGTAGATATAAGATAATGAGATCAGACACAATCCCTAACTCAGATGGGGCTCAAGGACTAAGAGGGAAGAAAAACAGTTATTTCAACCCCATTTGATAGATAAGGAAACTAAGGCACAGAGAGGTTATGGGACTGGTCTAGGGTCACAGAGCAGACAAATGGTGGGCTTGGGTCTAGGACTCAGGTGTCTTGACTTCCAGTCCTATGATGTTTCCACAAGTTGTGTAATAATAATATTAATAATAATAATAATGGTGGTATTTGTTAAGAGGTTACTATGTACCAAGCACTGTTCTAAGCGCTGGGGGAGACACAGGATCAAGTTGTCCCAAACGGGACTCACACTTTTAATCCCCATTTTACAGATGAGCGAACTGAGGCCCAGAAAAGGGAAGCGACTTGCCCAAAGTCACACAGTTGACAAGTGGCGGAGGCAGGATTAGAACCCATAACCTCTGACTCCCAAGCCCGGGCTCTTTCCACTGAGCCATGCTTTGTATGCATTTCAGGCAATAGGAAAAAGACTCACAGGGCAGATGACTTGTGTGCCGACACGGGGATAGGTTGTGAGGAAAGAGCAGGAAATGAAGCTACAGACATATGAACATTTGATTCGCAACCCAGCAAACACCCTGAGCTCTCAGTTCTAGGTACAAGGGCTCAAACACCAGGCCTGGTGGAGTTTTAATAAAAACATATCTTCTGTTATATGTAATCCATTATCTTCAAAAAGAGGCTGAGACTAGTGTTCATATATTGTTCCAACAAAAATTACTTGAACTTCTGAAATAATTTGCTAATACCGTGTTTCCATGTTTTTTTCTTTTACCTTGAAATTATTTTAATTCAGCATTGAGCTATGATATTTTCATTAATTTCCTTCAAAACTGTTCTTTCCTTTTCCGTCTCTGATGACGTATTTAACTGCAGCTTTGGCAAAGCAACTCCACATTGCATTTCTAATTTTACATGTGGTTAATTGGCAGAAGCACTGTTTCTTCTCGCGTTCTGCCTGCTAGTTTGTGGAGACTAATGATTTCCATTGGAGCATAGCTTTTTTATAAATAAATTCAAATCAAAATGGATTTTTCCCAGCATCAAAAGTGGAAATTCAATCTGGGATGGAAAGATCCATTTGAGTTCTTTCTGCCTCCCATGTTTCAGTGTCACCAAGCATTTTTGTTGATGATGCCTGATTTTGGCGCATAATGTAACATGCATACTTTTCTTCAAATCGGCAAGTGAGAGCAAAACTTATTTTGTCAATATCTGAAAGCAAATATGACTCAGAAGAAATGCAGACGACAAATATGGAGTAACGAATTGTCACTTTATAGTCATTTTTCTAGGCATAACCACATTTTAAAATGGGCCTGTTTGACAGTGCAAAAGAAAATGGGAGAGAGAGATAGAAGAGAGAGATCATTTATACGTAAAATGAATTAGTCAAATGAGTTCAAAAAGTGATTTCTTCTCTGGGGAAGACAGATGTTATGATGATTCATGTAAGAAAGAAATCTAATTAAAGAAATTAAATTCATAAATTACTTTTTCTTGTCACGTTTTACTAAGGATGAGCCAAGCTCTGGAATGGATCCGAAATCGAAACGTCACCTCTGGAAAATCATTTCAGAAGAAGTGCAAAACAAATGCTCAGTAATCCTGACATCTCACAGGTAAATGGAATGCGGGCGTTGGTGTTTGTGATTCAAGTTGTGATGTCTAGAAGAGCACTAGCAGGCCATATTATGAAGATCGTTGGGGAAGTAGAGGAATGCATTTACAAAAAATCCTGTAGTGGGTATGGCCATTATGGCAGACTGGTGGCATGACTGTTCACATTGGCTGCATAAACAACCAAATTGTAAACGCCTGAATTTCTCTACCAGATTGACAATTTTATAGTTTGAAGTGGGGATTTATTAAAGCCAAGATGTTCACAATAATTTTAAAGGGAAAGTTGGGGCTACAGTGGTTCAAATTAGGGGCATTAGTTGGTCCATCTCTAACTGTGACAATGGATGATTCATTATATGGTTTCTCCATACATCCTGCTGCTACTTAATAATATTTATGGTATTTGTTAAGCGCTTACTATGTGCCAGGCACTTTTGCCACTCCAAGTGCCCTGAACTATTGGTCTGCTCCAAGAGTGGTCTGCTGTTGCTTTATGTCCTCATAAGTTTTAATGGCTCAGACCCCACATTTTTTAATGCCTGTTGGACTTGGGCTGGGAAAGTCTTGTGCCAGGTTTCTGGAGCTCCCACATTTTAAACGATGCTGAGTTCTAAAAGAAAAGATGTTGCCCCAACAGGGATGTCAACAGGGGTGTCAAGACCTTGGGAAGAAATGTACGATGGTTGCCCTAGCCGGGACATGCATTCTCAAAGCTAGGAATACACCATCCAATACCTCCGTCTCTTTTCTTTTCATCCCTAACTTTTCCCTCTAGAGACAAGTTATTATCCAATCTCCTCTAGAGCCTCTTGATATTTTCTGCCTACCCAAACATCTGTGGAAATACATTCCACAGATTAATCACTCACTATGTGAAGGTTTCCTTTCATTCGCTCTGATCCTACCACCTTCAAGCGCTTCAATAATGTCCCCTCAAATTGATTCGGTATGGTTTTTTATAGTATTCAAGAGCTTACTATTTGCCAGGAACTGTACTAATTGCTGGGGTAGACACAGGCTAATCAGGTTGGTCACATTCCCTGTCCCACATGGGGCTCACAGTCTTAATCCCCATTTTAGAAATGAGGTAATTGAGTCCCAGAAAATGTAAATGACTTGACCAAGGTCACATAGCAGACAAGTGGAGGAGCCAGAATAAGAACCCAGGTCTGCGTTCTGTCCACGAGGCCATGCTGCTTCTCTAGGATTGGGGGGACAGTAATTCTTTGTTCACCTTGCCCTCACTCTTCATGACTTTGTAAACTTCAATCATGTCCCCTCTCAGCCTACAAGATCCTAGTCTGAAGATTCCTAATCTTCAATCTTCAATTGTTCTCAATTGTTAACCTCCCGCTGTGCTCTCACTTGCCCTGCTGACCTCACCATGAACTTTCAATTCCCTTGCTCCCAACTGCCATTCCCATTCCTCACCTTCCCCTTCCCCCACCCAGCTTTTTCCCTCCCTCTCCCCCCACCACGACCACTCCCCCTCACCCCCTACCCAGGATCCCTCTGTACCAGCACCAATCCTCAACTCCTCCTTCCCAGCTCCCTCCCTCCCCTCCTCCCCGCCCCCACCCCATCCCAGTTCTCCTTTCCCATTGCCACCCCTCTTCCCACTCTCCCCGCCTAGGCCCCCACCAACTCATCCCAATCCAAACCCTCCCCACCCCTCGCACCCTTCCCCTTCCCTCCCCTCCCTCGACGGCTGCTACCAAGTGTGGCCTCTGGAACCCCCGTTCCATTATAAGTAAGCTCCCTTTCATTTCATACTGGACCTATTCCTTTCCAGGTCTCTACTCCTCCTCGCCCTAACTGAAACATGGTTGTCTCTGGACGACACGGTCTCTTCTGCTGCTCTCTCCAGGGGAGGCCTCTTCTTCTCCCACTCCCCCAGACTCACCGGAAAAAGAGGAGGTTTCGGTTTCCTCCTCAACCCCCAATGTCGCTTTCGCACTATCCCTCCTTCCCATTCCCTTTCCTTCCCTTCCTTTGAAGCCCACATTATTTGCCTCTACCACCCCCCTCCAGATTCTTGTTGCCGTCATCTACCGCCGCCCCCCCCAGGCCCCACCTCCAACTTCTTTAAGGGTTTTGACCCCTTCCTCGCCTTCCTTCTCTCCTTTTCCATGCCCACTCTGATCCTCGGAGACTTCAACATCCACATGGATATCCCCGATGATTCCTCTGCCTCCCGCCTTCTATCGCTCTTTGATGCTGCCAACCTCTTGCTCCACCCCACCTTGCCCACTCACCAACTTGGTCACACCCTTGACCTCATCATCTCCTACTGCTGCACTGTCTCCACCCTCACCAACTCTGAAATCCCTCTCTCTGATCATAATCTTCTCACCTGCCTCCTCACTCACACTCCTTTCCCCTGTAAATCCATATTACTCCCTCACAGAGATCTCCGCTTTCTTGACCCCATCCATCTTTCTGAGCGCCTCACACCCCACCTCGCCTCCCTTTCCTCTCTACCCAATCTTGATGATCAGATTACTGCTCTCAACTCTACCCTTTCTACTCAGCTAGACTTGCTCGCTCCGCTTTCCCTTCACCTCTCTTGGACCACTAACCCACAGCCCTGGATCACTGCCACTGTCCGCCTCCTTTGCTCTTTTGCTCGAGCTGCTGAACGCTGCTGGTGAAAGTCTAAACATCATGCCAACCTCGTTCACTTCAAGTTTTTCCTTTCCTGCCTTAACTCAGCCCTCTCCTCTGCCAGACAAAACTATTTCTCCTCCCTTATTGACACCCATGCCAGCTCTTCCGTACACTCAACTCCCTTCTCAGGGCCCCGGTTCCTCCCCCTCCTCTTTTCCTCACCCTCAATGATCTGGCCTCCTACTTCATTAATAAAATTAAATCCATCAGGTCTGACCTCCCCAAAGTCACTCCCCCACCATTCTCCAACTCCCCCGGCTCTCAACACTCTCTGCTACTCTCCCATCCTTCCCAGCAGTATCCTCAGAGGAGCACTCCTCCCCCCTCTCAAGTGCTAATCCAGCCACTTGTGCTTCTGACCCCATTCCCTCTCATCTCATGAAATCTCTCGCTCCGTCCCTTCTCCCCTCCTTAACCTCCATCTTCAACTGCTCACTCTCCACTGGTTCCTTCTCCTCTGCCTTCAAACATGCCCATGTCTCTCCCATCCTAAAAAAAAACCCTCTCTTGACCCCACCTCACCTTCTAGTTATCGTCCTATCTTCCTCCTACCATTCCTTTCCAAACTCCTTGAACGAGTCATCTACACGCACTGCCTCGAATTCCTCAACACCAACTCTCTCCTCGACCCCCTCCAGTCTGGCTTCCTTCCCCTACATTCCGCAGAAACTGCCCTCTCAAAGGTCACCAGTGACCTCCTGCTTGCCAAATCCAATGGCTCATACTCTATCCTACTCCTCCTCGACCTCTCAGCTGCCTTCAACACTGTGGACCACCCCCTTCTCCTCAACACACTATCCAACCTTGGCTTCACAGACTCCATCCTCTCCTGGTTCTCATCTTATCTCTCTGGTCATTCATTCTCAGTCTCTTTGGCAGGCTCCTCCTCCCCCTCCCATCCCCTTACTGTAGGGGTTCCTCAAGGTTCAGTACTTGGTCCCCTTCTGTTCTCGATTTACACTCACTCCGTTGGTGACCTTATTCACTCCCACAGCTTCAACTATCATCTCTACGCTGATGACACCCAAAGCTACATCTCTACCCCTGCTCTCTCTCCCTCCCTCCAGGCTCGCATCTCCTCCTGCCTTCAGGACATCTCCATCTGGATGTCTGCCTGCCACCTAAAACTCAACATGTCCAAGACTGAACTCATTGTCTTCCCTCCCAAACCCTGCCCTCTCCCTGACTTTCCCATCACTGTTGATGGCACTACCATCCTTCCCGTCTCACAAGCCCTCAACCTTGGTGTCATCCTCGACTCCGCTCTCTCGTTCACCCCTCACATCCAAGCTGTCACCAAAACCTGCCGGTCTCACCTCCGCAACATTGCCAAGATCTGCCCTTTCCTCTCCATCCAAACCACTACCTCTCATCCTATCCTGTCTGGATTATTGTATCAGCCTCCTCTCTGATCTCTCATCCTCCTGTCTCTTCCCACTTCAATCCATTCTTCATGCCACTGCCCGGATTCTCTTTGTCCAGAAACTCTCTGGGCATGTTACTCCCCTCCTCAAAAATCTCCAGTGGCTACCAATCAATCTGCGCATCAGGCAGAAACTCCTCACCCTCGGCTTCAAGGCTGTCCATCCCCTCGCCCCCTCCTACCTCACCTCCCTTCTGTCCTTCTACAGCCCAGCCTGCACCCTCCGCTCCTCTGCCACTAATCTTCTCACTATGCCTCGTTCGCCCCTGTCCCGCCGTTGACCCCCGGCACATGTCATCCCCCTGGCCTGGAATGCCCTCCCTCCCCACATCCGCCAAGCTAGCTCTCTTCCTCCCTTCAAAGCCCTACTGAGAGCTCACCTCCTCCAGGAGGCCTTCCCAGACTGAGCCCCCTCCTTCCTCTCCCCCTCCTCCCCCTCACCTTACCTCCTTCCCTTCCCCTCAGCACCTGTATATATGTATATATGTTTGTACGTATTTATTACTCTATTTATTTTACTTGTACATATTTATTCTATTTATTTTATTTTGTTAATATGTTTTGTTTTGTTCTCTGTCTCCCCCTTCTAGACTGTGAGCCCACTGTTGGGTAGGGACTGTCTCTATATGTTGCCAACTTGTACTTCCCAAGTGCTTAATACAGTGCTGTGCACACAGTAAGCGCTCAATAAATATGATTGAATGAATGAATGAATAATCTTTGAATTAATAATCCTACTCTATCCCCTGATCTTGGTTGTTCTCCTGTGCACTGTTCCCATAAAGGGGGATGATTTGTATATCCCGCCATATTCTAGGTGGTTTTGTTGCAGCTGTACACCAGTGCAGATGATTGCTAATGGAATAAGGAAAACACAAAGTCACATGAGGAGCATATAGAGGAGTGGCCTGGACCAGTGGAAAGACCTCGGGCCTGGGAGTCAGAGGACCTGGGTTCTAATCCCAGCTCCATCATGTGCCTACTGGTCAAATCACTTAAGTTCTCTGTGCCTCAGTTATCTCATCTGTAAAATGGGGATTCAGAACCTGTTCTCCTTCCTGCTTAGATTGTAAGCCCTCTGTGGGAGAGGGACTGTATTTGACCTGATTTTTCTGTATCTTCCCCAGCACTGAGAACAGTGCTTGGCAAATAGTAAGCGCTTAAGCCATACCAGTTATTATATGAAAGGAATAATGTTGCGGCAAAATCCCTGAAAAAAGCGGGCACAGGTCTCTCTCTCTCTCTCTCTCTCTCTCTCTCTCTCTCTCTCTCTCTCTCTCTCTCTCTCTTTTCCTCCCCCCCCCCCCCCACTTCCCATAGGGATGGGAGGCAAGTCCACAGAAGCATCTGGTTTTAGTGAACTTAACTTAAACCTAAACTGGTCTTTGTTGAGAAGCAATGCAATGTAGAGAAGCCTCCTAGAACCCAAATCCCTCCTGCAAGATCTCAGTGAATTTCTCTGCTTTGTTTTCCAGCATGGAGGAATGCGAGGCCCTGTGTACCAGGCTGGCCATTATGGTGAATGGCCAGTTCCAATGTATTGGTTCTTTGCAGCATATAAAAAGCAGGTTAGTCATCACACAGTCTGTTCTTATGGCCTTCGCCATTTGGTCAGAGTTCGGCTTCTAGTGCCATCTTGACTGCTCTGGTGGGGTTGCACAGAGAAGCAGTATGGCCTAGTGGAAAGAGCACAGGCCTGGGCATCAGTGGACCTGAGTTCTAATCCGGGCTCTGCCACATGTCAATCAACTGTATTTATTGAGCTCTTACTGTGTGCAGAGCACTGTACTAAGTATTTGGGAGAGTTCATTATAACAGAGTTGGTAGACATGTCCCCTGCCTACATGGATCTTACAGTCTAGAGGGGGATACAGACCTTAATGGAAATACATAAGTTACAGATAGGTATATGCGTTCTGTGGGGTTGAGGAAGGGGAGTGAATAAAGCGTGCAAATCCAAGAGCAAGGGTGATGCAGAAGGGAGTGGGAGAAGAGAAACTGTGGCCCAAGTCACAGAAGGCCTCTTGGAGATGTGATTTTAATAAGGCTTTGAAGGTGGGGAGAGTGATTGTCTGTTGAATATGAAGAAGAAGGTGTTCCAGGCCAGAGGCAGAACGTGGGCAAGAGGTCAGTGGTGAGATACACAAGATAAAAGTCCAGAAAATAGGTCAGCGTTAGAGGAGTGAAGCATGAGGGATGGGTTGGAATAGGAAATCAGTGCGAGAAGGTTGGAGGGGACAAGGTGAATGAGTTTTTTTAAAGCCTATGATAAGGAGTTTCTGTTTGATGCAGAGGTGGATGGGCAGTCACTGGAGGTTCTTGAGGAGAGGGGAAACATGGACTGAAGGGTTTTGTAGAAAAATGATCCGTGCACCAGAGTGAAGTATGGACTAGAATCGCAAGAGACAGGAGGCAGGGAAGTCAGCAAAGAGGCCGATGAAGTAATTGAGGTGATGTAGGACAAGTCCTTGGGTTAATATAATAGCAGTTTGGGTGGGGAGGAAAGGGTGCATTTTAGTGATGTTGTGAAGGTTGAACCAATAGGTGACAGATAGAATATAATAATAATAATAATTACGGTATTTGGTAAGCGCTTACTATGTGCCAAGCACTGTACTAAGCACTGGGGTAGATACAAAGAAAGCAGGTTGTTCCAGGTGGGGCTCACAGTCTTAATCCCCATTTTACAGATGAGGGAGCTGAGGCACAGAGAAGTCAAGTGACTTGCCTAACATCACACAGCAGACAAGTGGCAGAGCTGGGATTAAAACTCATGACCTCCGATTCCCAAGCCCGGGCTCTTTCTACGAAGCCAGTTAGAATATGTGGGTTGAATAAGAGACCTGAGACAAGGATAATGCTAAGGTTATGGGCTTGTGAGACAGGGAGGATGGTGGGGCCGTCTACAGTGATGGAAAAATCAGGGGGATGATGGGTTTGAGTGTGAAGATAAGGAGTTCTCTTTTGAACATGTTAAGTTTGAGATGTCAGCGGGATATCCAAGTAGAGATGTCCTGAAGGCAGGAGGAAATGCGAGACTGCAGTCTCTGAGGGAATCAGGGCTGGAGATGTAGATTTGGGAATCATCTGCATAGAGATGGTAGTTAAAGTCTTGGGACTGAGTGAGTTCTCCAAGGGAGTGGGTGTAGATGGAGAATAGAAGGGGACTCAGAACTGACTCTTGAGGGACTCGCACAGCGAGGACGTGGGAGGCAGAGGAGGAGACAGCGAAGGAGACTGAGAATGAATGGCCAGAGTGATGAGGAGAACCAGGAGAGGATGGTGTCAATGAAGCCAAGATTGGGTATTTCCATATGTGCTGTGTGACCCTGAACAAGTCACTTAGCTCCTTTGTTCCTCAGTTACCTCATCTGCCAAATGGAGGTTAATATTGCGAGCCCCATGTGGGACATGGATTGTGTCCAGCCTGATTCCCTTGTATTTATCTCAGCACTTAGTACAGTGCCTGGCACTGCTAACTGCTAATAATGCTCAAGAAATACCACATAAAACAAACAAAAAAGGGACAGGGCACCGATATACCAATCAAGAAAAATGAATGATTTTCCATAATTTGAAACCATTCGAGGTAGCAGAGAAACCTTCAGAGTTTCTGAAGATGGATTTTAGTTTCCCAAATTAATTGTTTTTTCTTGTAAGAAGGCTAAAATGCTTGTTGGCATTGAGGTCCAGATTTATGCAGCAAGATAATGACCATTTCTTCCTGCCTGTCAGGATTGCACTTGTCATTTTCACTCTTATTGCAGCCTCTCCTTGTCTCCAAAAAAGCAAGGATTCTAAATAATAAGGATAGCTGGCTGCACTCATATCAAATTGATTGCATCCTTGTCATCTATATATCATAATGTAACACGTCATCTCGACACATCCATGCCCATACCCAAATCCACATCTGTACCCTGCACTAAGTAGCCAATGAAGGTGAAACATAGCTTTCAGAAAGTGTACTGACTTTTAATGAAAGTTGCAACTATTGTTGTGTCAAAAGCAATATATCCCTGGAGATATACAATGAGGTGGTTTTTTTTTTTCTCTTCAATGAATTACAAATCAAAACAACTTTAAACATCTCTGGAATGAATTACAGGATCTTGAAAGCAGAAGTTCCAAGTCCTTATTTGCTTTCTAAATGTAAGCCTCTTAAATCCAGAAATTGCTGCCTCATTGATAAGTCATATGTATCATTTAAAGCAAGAGTTTCTGAACAAGGTTGGCATTTTCTTTTTCAGTGAGATTTTCATTCAAAGGATGCATTTGTGGGTAAACCCCGTGTGAGACTGGGCCTGATTGTCTTGTATCTTCCTGGCCTTTAGTACTAATCAGTCTGTGGTCCTTCCAGAGCACTTAATGTGTACAGAGCACTGTATTAAGCACTTGGGAGAGTATAGTAATAATAATAATGGCATTTGTTAAGTGCTTACTATGTGCAAAGCACTGTTCTAAGCGCTGGGGGGATACAAGGTGGTCACATTGTCCCATGTGGGGCTCACATTCTTAATCCCCATTTTACAGATGAGGTAACTGAGGCTCAGAGAAGCTAAGTGACTTGCCCAAGGTCACACAGCAGACATGTAGGGGAGCCGGGATTAGAACCCCTGACTCCCAAGCCCGTGCTCTTTCCACTGAACCACGCTGCTTCTCTTAAATAGGGGAAGTGGGTCCTTAGTCGCCCCTCTCAGGGTCGTACCTTGAGAGTTTCCAATCTCGACGACGGGATGGAGAGCCAAGCAGAGGCATATCCATTCCATTCCTAGTTCAGGCAGTGGCTAGTGAGTGGAAAGCAATCTGCTACAAGTCAAAACTCATCTGCGCTGGGCAGCAGTGACATGGGAGAGAGTCAAGGATGGAGATTCAAGTTTACTGCACAGAAGGAGGCAATGGTAAACTACTTCTGTATTTTTATCAAGAAAACTCTATAGATATACTGCCAGAAGAATTGCAGATGGAGGTGGGGCGTTCTGGGAGAGATGTGTCTGTGGCGATGCTATGGGTCGGAGACGACGCGACAGCGTAAGACAAGAGTGCTTAGGGAAGGCTTCTTGAAGGAGATCATCATCAATCATATTTATTGAGCGCTTACTATGTGCAGAGCACTGTACTAAGCGCTTATGTGATTTTAGCAGGGCTTCGAAGTTGAGGAGGGGGTGGTCAGTTGGATATGAATAAGGAGGAAGTTTTAGGACAGAGGGAAGATGTGGGCAAGGGGTATAGTACAGAGTTTAGTACAAAACTTGGCATGAAATAAGCACTTAACAAACACCAGTTATTGTTATTATTATAGGTAATGGTTCAGACCAAGTCATATATCTTCCTGACAATCTAGGCATTAGTTCTAATGACAGCTTCGAGTTTGCTCTGCACACAGTAAGCACTCAATAAATACACTGACTGTCTCCCCCTTGGATAAAATATGCCTTATGTGGCTTTCCATAAGAACTGTCTCACTGCATAATCCTGCCTCCCCACTTTCCTTCCTAGGTTTGGAAGAGGATTTACTGTGAAGGTCCACTTGAAGAATAACAGGATGAGCAATGAATCTCTGACCAAATTCATGCAATTGCACTTTCCCAAAACATATCTAAAGGTAAAGAAATTTCTAAAGTGTGGACATTTTCCCAGGGATGAGTCCTTGGCCGTTGGTAATTAGTATTGCTCTAGTAGGATATTGGCAACAAAAGCAAATCGAGGGCCACGGCTTTCAAAAATGTGTCTGTTTATGGTTGTATTGTACTCTCCCAAGCGCCTTGTACAGTGTTCTGCACACAGTAAGCACTTAATAAATATGACTGACTGACCCTGCAGTTAACATTGGAATGGGCAGAGGCCTGGGAGAGAGCAGCAAAGCTACAGCTCAAATCTTGCCCTTTTTGCCTGGCAATGTAACCTTGATCAGGTCATTCCATGGGAATGTCTGTGTAACAGCATGGCCTAATGGAAGGAACCCAGGGTTGGGAGTCCGATGACCTGGGTTCTAATCCTGGCTCTGCCAATTGCTTTTTGTGGGACCTTGGACAAGTTAAGTACCTCAGTTTCCTCAACTGCAAAAAAAGGAGATTAAATACCTGTTCTCCCTCCTGCTTAGACTGTGAGCCCCATGTGGGACAGGGACTGTGTCCAACTTGATGAACTTGTGTATACCCCAACACTGAGAACTGTTTTTGACACATAGTAAGTGATTAACTAATTATGATGATGATAATAATAATATTAATGATAATAACAGAAGAGCCCTGAAAGGAATGCAAAACCAGCTGTGTAGCCAGAGAACTCTAGTTTGGAAAGGAGGGAAAAGAAACTTCTTTTGCAACGTATTCAAATGTCCCCAAAAGGAAAAAAAAAATCCTGTGAAAAACGCAAGTAGTTGAGAATAATTCTGAAAATGAAGTCTATAGGCACCTCAGTGTAATCTGACATCAGAAGTTTTCTAGCCGGATTTGTAAAGAGTGCCTTATTGGAAATATTTGAAAATGTGGGCTAGTCTTGCATTTTACTTTTAAATATTTGAAAATTCTTTTTCATGTCATCTCTGGAAGGCAGCTTTCAGAACGTGCTTTATACCCATGCTTTGACATTGTTTGCCAACAAGGGCAGGGTTTCAGCTTTTTCCTCCATGGCTAGTGCCATGACTAGCCAAGTCGCCATTTCCCGACATTCTAACCTGTATCCACATCTTTGATCCCACAGGATCAGCATCTTAGCATGCTAGAGTATCATGTACCAGTCTCAGCGGGAGGCGTTGCAAACATATTTGATCTGCTAGAAACCAACAAGACAGCCTTAAATATCACAAATTTTTTAGTAAGCCAAACGACTCTGGAAGAGGTAAGGGAAATTTTATAAATTCTTCACTGAGGTTCACTCACCTTAATCTTAGCACCAAATTGGTGATATCTCTCTCTCTCTCTCTCTCTCTCTCTCTCTCTCTATATATATATATATATATATATATATACTTTTCAACTGAACATTCTATTTAATTTTAATGAAAAACCCTCTTTTGTACCTGAATTCTTACTCTTTCACTGCCCATCAAAACATGGTGTTCACCCAAAACCCAACTTGAAGTATTTGACCAAACATTTTAAATTGTTCTAAAATGAGGTGGACAGAATAACCTTTCTTTAAAAAAAGGCATTAACTGCTTTTATTGGAAAAAATGATGATTTTTGGTTCTTGACATTTATCATTATGTAGCCACGTGTGCTTGACAATATTTTCACTTTCCTGAGACACAAATGCATCAAATTTCGTTACTGGTTTTCCTGCCTCTTCTACTTGACAATCCTCTAAAACTGTTGTCTGTGGGATAAAGTCAGATCAATGGTTGAGATGGTAGCATCCATACTGGATAGACGTTCATATTCCATTACCTATCTTCATGCAGCTAAATTTCTGTTTGAATACCTAGGTGGATAGGGCATGGGCCGCAGAGTCAGAAAGTGGTGGGTTTTAATCCCTGCTCTGCCACTTGTCTGCTGGGTGACCTTAGGCAAATCATTTCACTTCTCTGTACCTCAGTTACCTCATCTGTAAAATGAGGATTGAGACTGAGAGCCTCATGAGGGACAGGGACTGAGTGCTTTAAAGGTGATATTAAGGAGTTTATGTTTGATGTGGAAATGGATGGTCAACCTCCAGTGAGGAGTGGGGAGAAACAGGAGGCAGGGAGGATGGCACGGAGGCTGATGCAGTAGTCAAAGCGGGATATGATAAATGCTTGGATTAGCATAGTAGCAGTTTGGATGGAGAAGAAAGGATGGATTTTAGTGATGTTGTGAAGGTTGAACCAACAAGATTTGGTGAAGACAAGAGATTATCATCAGGGAAGTCTTCCTAGAGGAGATGCAATTTTGGAAGGATTAGAAGAAGCTATTCACTGCCCCGGGTAATGAAATAGTTACTCAAACAGACCCCTAGAATGATCATTCATTCATTCATTCAGTCAGTCATATTTATTGAGTACTTACTGTGCACAGAGCACTGTACTAAGCACTTGTGAAGTACAAGTTGGAAATATATAGAGCCCCACCCAACAATGGGCTCACAGTCTAGAAGGGGGAGACAGATAACAAAACAAAACATGTGGACACGTGTCAAGTCGTCAGAACAAATAGAAATAAAGCTTGATGCACATCATTAACAAAATAAATAGAATAGTATTACCATTTTGACCTGGAAAGTGATCAAGATGTAGAAGTTGTGACAATCTATACTTAGTCTTTCTCTTCTCCACCCAGAGCATTTGAAGTACACATCTTCAAATACGAGCTCCGTATTTCATTCATTCATTCATTCATTCATTCAATCATGTTTATTGAGCACTTACTGTGTGCAGAGCACTGTACTAAGCTCTTGGGAAGTACAAATCGTTAACATATAGAGACGGTCCCTACCCTTCCCAAGAGATCGCTTGGCCAGGCATGTTCTGATACTATTTTTCACTGAAAGAAAAATGAACCATTATGGGAGACAACACTGATAGGTTGATCAAAATAATTTGACCACACTTGGTATGAAATATAAAAGTTCAAGAAAGGAAGCTTTTTCCAGTTAAAGACTACCAACCCAGGTCAAGTCATACCTGCAGCACTTATGTGCTGACTTGTACTTCCCAAGTTTTGTTTTGTTGTCTGTCTCCCCCTTCTAGACTGTGAGCTCATTGTTGGGTAGGGACTGTCTCTATCTGTTGTCAACTTGTACTTCCCAAGCTCTTAGTACAGTGCTCTGCACACAGTAAGTACTCAATAAATATGATTGAATGAATGAATGAATAGCCACTCGGTGTGTACGCATGGTTCACATACTGTGCTTCATGTACCCTTTCCAGTTATTCATCTTTTCATTAATTGTAGCTTACCTCAGCTTCCTCTGTTTGTAAACCGTGACTTTCTGCCCAATAGATGTAAACTCCATAAGGGCAGAGACTGTGTCTTTTATTTCTCTTTTATTCTCCCAAGTGCTTAGCAGGGAATGTATCTGTTATATTGTTGTGTCATACTCTCCCAAGTGCTGAGTAGAGTGTCCTGTGCACAGTAAGCATTCAATAAATATGACTGATTGAATGGTTGGTCCACACCTCATTCAGGTGATCATTCAGGAGATACTACTGCCACTGATGAAGTTTGATGTGGGGTGAAAATCACAGCTGTGTTTCAATCCATTGATCTTGAATTTCATTCATTCATTCATTCATTCATTCAATCGTATTTATTGAGCGCTTACTGTGTGCAGAGCACTGTACTAACCGCTTGGGAAGTACAAGTCGGTAACATGTAGAGATGGTCCCTACCCAACAACGGACTCACAGTCTAGAAGGGGGAGGCAGACAATGAAACAAAACACGTAGACAGGTGTCAAAATCGTCAGAACAAATAGAATTATAGCTATATGCACATCATTAACAAAATAAGTAGAATAGTAAATATGTGCAAATGAAATAAATAGAATAATAAATCAGTACAAATATAAACAAGTGCTGTGGGGAGGGGAAGGAGGTAGGGTGGGGGGATGGAGAGGAGGAGAGGAAAAAGGGGGTTCAGTCTGGGAAGGCCTCCTGGAGGAGGTGAGCTCTCAATTTCCATTGGAAGAATCCAATCATATGTAAAAGAAGAAAATGGATGGATCATTTCATGTAGGGAAAAAATATCTTTCAAATCCCTGGCCCAGTTTGAACTTATAGAGGAGGCCGGTAATAAAAAAAAAAATCTACCTATTTAATAATCGTTTTGTCTACATATCCATTTTTCTGTAGATGGCATAATAGTATTCTAAAACACAAACTGTTCATAAAGTTCCTGTGAAAACTTAAACTTCAATACCTTTAGATGTACATGTAATTTAAAAAAAAATAATGGAACTTAGAAGCAGAGTGCTTGGTCTTACAGCAATAAAGACTTATTTCTTCCCATTGCTCTTACTGGCGATAGTTCAACTAGCCACAGCATACAATTAACCTCTTCTACTTCAGCCATATTCTTAAATCAGAGATCTGAAATAAAATGGCATTCAAAGTGTCTGAATGATATGGGATTCCAATGACGCTGCATTAAACTTTATGAATTATGTTTTCAATTAACATTTAAAATTTCTTTTTATCCTCTGAATGTCAAAAGTGATAAAAGTTGGTGCTTGGGGTGGAGAGTCCAATGAGGGGGTCGAAGGAATGCCAATCATAATTCCTTTTTTTCCCCACTTTAGTCCGGTCCTTGCAGCAGGGCTTTTTCGTTCTTGCCTTTAGTACCAAGTACCAAACAGAAATAAATCCTGAAATCTGCAGATTTTCCCATGTTGGATGCATCTAGTTGCCTCCGTCCCCCCACCCTCAAACACAGCCCACATCCGATTTCGTTTTAACCCTATTTAACCCATTATACAATGCTGCAGATCTTGCGCTGAACCAGTTCCTATTAATAGGTGATTAATAGGTGAGTAAGCTAATTATCCACTTTACAAAATGAAAATAATAGCAATAATACTAATAATAATGAGAAGCAGCGTGGCTTAGTGTAAAGAGCACAGGCTTGGGAGTCAGGGGTCACGGGTTCTAATCCTGGCTCTGCCACTTATCAGCTATGTGACTTTGGGCAAGTCACTTAACATGAGAAGCAACATGGCTTAGTGGAAAGAGCCCAGGTTTGGTAGTCAGAGGCCATGGGTTCTAATCCCGCCCCTGCCACGTATCAGCTGTGTGACCTTGGGCAAGTCACTTCCCTTCTCTGTGCCTCAGTTCCCTCATCTGTAAAATGGGGATGAAGACTGTGAGCACAATGTGGGACAACCTGATTACCTTATATCTACCGCAGTGCTTAGAACAGTGCTTGGCACATAGTAAGGGCTTAACAAATGCCATCATTATTATTATTAACTTCTCTGTGCCTCAGTTACCTCATCTGTAAAATGGGGATTAAGACTGTGAGCCCTACGTGGGACAACCTGATTACCTTGTATCTACCCCAGCGCTTAGAACAGTGCTTGGTACATACCGCTTAACAAATACCATAATAATAATAATTATTATTATTACTAATGATGTCATTTTCTAAGGGAAATACAATGCAATCACATCAGAAACCATCCTTATCTCTCAAGGAGAAGCAGCATGGCTTAGTGGATACAGAACAAGCCTGGGATTCAGAAGGGTGTGGGTTCTAATCCCGGCTCTGCCACTCATCTGCTGTGTACTCTTGGCCATGTCACTTCATTTCTCTGTGCCTCAGTTACCTCATCCGTAAAATGGGGATTGAGACTGTGAGCCCCATGTGGGACAGGGGCATGTCCAACCGAATTTGCTTTTCCTCACCCCAGAGCTTAGTACAATGCCTGGCACATAATAAGTGTTTAGCAAATACCATAATTGTTATTATTATTATTCCCATTTTACAAATGAGGAAACTGAGGCACCGAGCTGTTCAATGACTTGCCCAAGGTTATGCAGCAGGCAAGTGGCAAATGGGAATTAAAACCCAGGGCTCCTAGCTGTGAGTCATTATGAGAAGACAGGCTTCCCGGTTAGCAGATCATTCACCATTTCTCACTGCTTCCACCCCAAAAGCCATCCTTCAGGCGGGGAGGGGTTGACGGGTTTACTTTGTTGCCCAAGGATTAATGAGCCACCTGGGATTAGATAGCATCGCTCTGATTTACTGTGGGTTTTTGCTGTACCAGGCAATTAATGCCTCTTTCCTTTTCTTTTAAACATTAGGTGTTCATCAACTTTGCCAAAGACCAAAAAAACCATGAAAATTCAGATACAAGTAGCCAAGGCTCTTCTGTAAGTGTTGACTCTCAGGATGACCAGATCGAATCTTAGCCACTTCAGTGAACTCCCTCCAAGCAAACCATCAGTGGCGTTGGAAAAGAGCCACCTTAAGATACCTTGACTTATATTAACGTATCTTAATTTTTAAGTATTATTTCCTAGGAACCTCATGATTGTGTAAAAACAACAACTGGAGCAGTACCTGTCTTTCGGTTCCGTTTTATGCTGTTGAAAAGACTGTATTTATGCCGAACACTGTGAGAAAGTGGATGCCTTCCATAACTCTTACCATAATGATAGTAATAATAATAATTGTGGTATTTGTTAAGCACTTACTATGTGCCAAGCACCGTGCTAAGTGCTGATGGGTGTGAAGTCAAGGAGCTTCTTGTCTTCACTTGTTCTCTTAAAAAGCTTAGTCATTAGTAGTCAGAAAGTCAAGGATAGAGAAAAGAAGTCACACTGGTTGAAGAAACTTAGAGTTGTTTAAACAGATGAAAAGAATGTACAGCATCAGCTACAGAGCTGGCCTACACCGGAGGCCCGGTGAGCATCAGTGCCGATCTTCGGCCACCGAATTTACGCCTATCATTGTGACCCGGAACGTGTCCATCGACGGGCTCACAGAGGACCAGAAAGGAGGACGTTTCCATGGAGATACGCACCGCTTGCCCTGGCGGTAAATGGCGCATATGCCCCATGCTGAAACTCATGGGAAACCACGGCTGGGTGTGTCCCCCGGTGAGTTAAGGACCCTAGTAACTGAGACGGAACTCATGTGCTGCAGGCGGGCGCGTTTTTGGCTTTCAGCTACGCATTGGGTCATATATGTCAAGGTCTTCCCCCTCCGTGGGAGGAAGAGTGCTTACAAAGATCGTGATCAGTCCCACCTCAAAGTCAAGCCACGGTGATGAACACGGCGAAGGCATAGGATTCTTCATTCCACCACACGTACAGATGGTCCTCTTTTAGGGTGTTTTCTTGAATGTATTGCTCAGTGGTCCATTTTGTATATATTCAAGTGCGCCACCATTTGAAAATCAATAAACAATGTTTAGAAAAAAGAAGCGGCTTCTATTTTGGAGAAGCAGCAGGAAGCAATGTCGGGGGTTTGAGGTGCAGGATGGCGTGAACAAAAAGGATCGATCAATCAGTTCATTCATTCATATTTATTGAGAGCTTACTATGTGCACAGCACTGTACTAAGTGCTTGGAAAGTACAGTTCAGAAAGAGAGATATGACTTTGCTCCCTTGTGTTCCCTCTGAGAAACGTTAGCTCCTTAGGGATGGGAAGCCAGACCTGTAGAGGCATTTTCCCTTCAGAGAAGCAGCATGGCTTAGTGGAAAGAGCATGGGCTTGGGAGTCAGAGGACGTGGGTTCTAATCCTGCCTCCACTTGTCCGCTGTGTGACCTTGGGCAAGTCACTTAACTTCTCTGGGCCTCAGTTACCTCATCTCTAAACTGGGGATTAAAAGTGTGAGCCCCACATGGGACAAGCTGATTACCCTGTATCTACCTGAGTGCTTAGAACAACACATAGTAAGCGCTTAACAAATGCCATCATTATTATTACTTTCAATGACTCAAGGCCTCCAGTGTTCCTCATCATCTCTCTCCTGAACACGCCCCTTCCTCTCCTCAATTTTATCCACTCCCACTTTCCCTTCCTTCCTGGTTGTCTCCTAGAAGGAGGTATTATATTGTATTCTCCCGAGCATTTAGCACAGTGTTCTGCACACAGCAAGCACTTAATAGTACCACTGATTGATTGAGTTCTCCTGCCTACTCTTAAAAATCTAACCTTGCTACTTGGGCTTTGGATCCCAATCCAGATTTCCTCCTGAAAATCCTTTCTCTCCACCAACCTCCTTGCTCTGTTTGACCTCTCAATTTTGTTCAACTTCTCCATTTCCTCTGACTCATTCTCTCTGGCCTTCACCTATACCGAAGTCTGTCATACTTAAAAAAATCCTTGCCACATCCAGCTATCATCCCATCTCATTACTCCCTTTAGTGAGACCTGTCCAGATAATAATAGTAATAACAATGATGATTATGGTACTTTTTAAGCACTTACTATGTGCCAAACACTGGGCACATCTGGGCACAGTCCCTGTCCCACAGGGGGCTCACAGTTTTATCCACATTTTACAGATGAGTCATGGAAGCACAGAGAAGTGAAGTGACTTGTCCAAGATCACACAGCCAACATGTGGCAGAGTCAGGATTAGAACTCAAGTCCTTCTGTGCTCTATCCAGGCCTGTGCTCTATCCACTAAACCAGGCTGCTTCCCTACCAGAGCAGGGTAGCCAGCAGTGGTAGGGACAGATGAAGAGGAAAGGGGCACACTGCTGCTGAACCTCTCAAGGGGCAGCAGCTGCAATGGTGGTGGGAGGGAGGGAAGGGCAGAATCAGCTGCCTTTTCCTCTGCACTTCTCTGCCCCAACTGTTACAACCATGTCAATTGAAGTGAGTTTGTCAGTTTATGTGGGTCTTTTTTGGCTCCTTAGAGGAAACAGGAAAGGGTTCTGTCAATCAGTCAATCAATTGTATTTATTGAGCGTCTATTGTATGTATTGTATTGTATGCAGAGAATAAAATGATGGCATCCCAGTCCTCAAGGAGCTTTCAATCTAGTGGCAGAGACAGACGCACAAAAATCTAGTGGTGGAGACAGACAGACAAAAAAAGAATCACATTCCAGATAGGAGAATGTAAATAGAAAATGTAAGACAAGTAAGTAATACCCAGGGCTGTGAATACTTAAGTGATGATGGTGATGGCATTTGTTAAGCGCTTACTATGTGCAAAGCACTGTTCTAAGCACTGGGGGAGATTACGAGGTGATCAAGTTGTCCCACAGGGGGCTCACAGTTTTAATCCCCATTTCACAGATGAGGTAACTGAAGCACAGAGAAGTGAAGTGACTTGCCCAAAGTCACACAGCTGACAGTTGGCAGAACCGGGATTTGAACCCATGATCTCTGACTCCAAAGCCCGTGATTTTTTCCACTGAGCCACGCTGCTTCTCCATGCAGAATGGCTGAAGAGGCAGTAGGAGATAGAATGTGGAGACTAGAAATTAATCGGGGAAGATCTCTGGGAGGAAATGTGATTTCAGAAGGGCTTTGAAGAGGGGGATTGGTGTTGTTGGTTGGAGACAGATGGGGATAGAATTCCATGCAGAGGGGGAAGGGGAGTCCTGAGGTTTTGGGGTCAAAAAACCCCTGCTGTGCCCTGATGGGCTGGGGCCAAGAGCACCTGCCCTCCTTGGGCCTTTGCAAGTAATTGGCATATTCCGGCTTCCTGTGCCTCATTATCACTAATAATGAAGGTGATGCTACTGTGATGTTTGGAGCAGTACACATGGCAGCCAAAGGAGCCATTCCCCCATGCACTGCTTTGCTCTTTGTTGAGGTTCATAAAGGGATTTGAGGGCCCAAAAGCCTCCTATCTGCATCATTCGACTGGAAAAACAACTTCTTGGACATTTAAATGGCTCCTGGTTTGCAAAGCGATTGCCCAAGACACTTCACCCATCGTGGGCTTCACATGCCGGGCAGACAATTGCGGAAAAAGAGGTAAGTCACAGCCCCTCCAACAAGATCCTCAAAAGTGCTCTTCTCTTCTCCAGCCTCTCTTTCCCGGCTGCCTCAGGCCCCATTGCCCCTCTCCCTGTGAGGCAACAAAGGACATCCCTGCTGCTGTGGGAAGAAGCTTTGCCAACTTGTGCATTTAAAATAAAACGAGTTCTTTGACCAGACTCCAGGATGCCTTGGCAGTCGTCATTGGACAAGTTGTCCCTACTTTCATTTTGGGCAGGAAAGATTTGGACTAATTTGCTTCGATGTTTCCTAGAGTAACACATATGCTCATTTAAGGATCCCAGGAAGTGTCATTTTCCAGGATAAAGTTAATTCCCGGAAATGATGGCGCTGGCGGCCAAGCTTTAATCACCAGTGTTGTTTCAGGGTGAGAAAATGCATTATACTGAAAGCTAATGTATCAACGTTATTATTGTTTTCCCCTTATTTCATGTCTTTTAATAATAGTAGTATTTGTTAGATGCCTACTATCTGCCAAGTACTGGAGTAGATACAAGATAATCAGGTCAGAAACTGTGTCTGTTCCTCACAGGGCTCAAAGTCTAAGGGAGAGATGGAACAAGTATTTGATCCCCATTTTACAGATGAGAAAAACAAGGCACAAGGAAGTTTAATGACTTGCTCAAGGTCACACAGAAGAAAAGTGGTGGGGCTGGGTTAGAACCCAGGTTTTCTGACATCCAGGCCTATGTTCTTTCTGTTACCCCACACTGCTTCACACACATCTTTTCCCAAGAGGCTCAGAGCTCTCCCATAATTTTGGATTCGAAGGGCTGGGATCACCAATCATTGGGATGGTTGGAGACTGTGAAGATAAGCAGCGTTGCCTAGTGGATAGAGAATGGGCCTCGAAGTCAGGAGGACCTGGGTTCTAATCCCAGCTCTGTTACTTGTCTGCTGTGTGTCCTTGGGCAAGTCGCTTAACTTTTCTGGGCTTCAGTTACCTCATCTGTAAAATGGGAATTAAGACTTGTGAGCCCCATGTGGGACATGGGCTGTGTCCAATTTGATTAGCTTGAATCTACCCCAGCGCCTAGCATACAGTGCCTGGTACATAGTAAGCGCTTAAATACCATTTAAAAAATATGAGATTGAGTAACTCTGGGCTCAGTGAGGCTGCAATAAAATGGAAAAATTGTCTCTCTGCATGCTATATTGGAGTGAAACCCACTTTGGTTCTGTGTCAAAAAATGTCAGCTTAAGCCTACTGAATGGCTGGATAAAAATGGGAGAGCTTTTTGATGTGCTTTCTTTCTTTATTTCTCATGACTCACTAATTAAATGCAGCAGCAGTCAGCAACCTATCGCTTAGGAGACGAATATGGATCTTTTTTAAACCAAATGTGGGTCTTGAACCAGATGTGGTTTTTTGGCATTTAAAACCACTTCAAGGCATCAGGCTAGGTTGAGGGGGCTCACGGCTCACGGCTCACGGCTGCCGAGGCAGTGGGGCAGGCTGTGGGGGACAGGCAGGGGCTGCTCCTACGGGACCCCTGATGGGCGGGATGGGGGGGGATGACCCTGGGATGGGACCCCAGAACCTGGCAAGCAGCCCCAGGAGAGATTAGACCCACTTGGATGGGAAAATCCTTGCTTTGCTCTGCCCAGAGAGGAAATTTCCAGCCTTTCAAAGCAGAGCATTATCCCTACCTGGGGGACATCCCCTCAACCCTGGAGGCTCTCTCTGGGTTCAGCAGCTCTTCAGAACAGGGAGGGAAGGAGGGAAATTGAGGCAGGGGTGGGAGCTGAAAGTTAAAAATTGTTTTTTGGAGGTTTTCCCAATAGAACCCTCTTCTGGGGAAAATCATCAACTGAAGCTTTACCATCCTCATGCAGAAAGTCAGATCCATTGCCTTGCTCCCTTCAGGCAGAGCCTAAGTATAGGTATGGTTTCACCCTCCCAGGAAGAATTCCTGACCAAGCGGTCTCTTGTCTTGTCTCTGTGGACATATCTCTCCCAGAACACCTCACTTCCATCTGCAATCATTCTGGTAGTGTATCCATATAAATTTCTTGGTAAAAATACATAAGTGGTTTACCATTGTCTTATTCCGTGTAGTAAAGTTGAGACTCCATGCTTGACTCTCTCCCATGCTGCTGCTGCCCAGCATAGGTGGGTTTTGACTAGTAGCAGATTGCCTTCCACTAGATAGCCACTGCCCAAGCTAAAATTGGAAATGTTTCTCTTTGACTCTCCCTCGTGTAGCTGAGACTGGCAGAGTACTGGAAACTCTCCAGGCGCAATCCCAAGAGGGGAAGCAGTCTCTACTATTCATTGAATTCAAATCCAGGAACCTACAAAATTCCCCTCTTTGAACGAGCAGTTGGAGAGAGAGATTTTCAGCTTCCAACACATAGACTTATTTTTCTTGACGTTCAAGCACAAATAGCAATGTTTGAACTTTTCATTCCATTTTCCTCAATCTCAAGAGTTTGTTTCCTTTCCCAAAGAGGCAAACCACTAGAGTGGTTCCAGCTTTTCACTACCTTCTTAATGTAAGTCCCCACACTTTTAAAACTCTAGCTCCTTCTGAACAGAGCTGGACACTTGCTTTTCTCTGCTCCACTCGGTGTGAAATATAATTAAAGAATCCCATCTGTTCAAACTGGTTTTCCTTGTAAAATTGTCTAGATTCAGATCCGAAATGATGACTAATTTGAGTTGCATTTATACAGGAAAGATGCAGTGGTTAGTACTCTGAGGTGTGATTTTTGACTGGCATGTAATAATAATAATAATAATGACATTTATTAAGCTCTTGCTATGTGCAAAGCAGTGTTCTAAGTGCTGGGGAGGTTACAAGGTGATCAGGTTGTCCCATGTGGGGCTTACAGTCTTAATCCACATTTTACAGCTGAGGTAACTGAGGCACAGAGAAGTTGAGTGACTTGCCAAAGTCACAAAGCTGACAAGTGGTGGAGTCGGGATTTGAACCCACAACCTCTGACTTCAAAGCCCGGGCTCTTTCCACTGAGCCACGCTGCTTGGCAACATGGCCATGTATACATTCAAGTGGATATCTGCATTAAATACACACACGTACACTGTATTGCTGAGAAGAGGATTCCTTCGATAAGGTCACCATGTGGATAGTGTGTAATTTATAGCCTGAACAAACTGCTGATATTCATGCATTACCTGATTTAAGTTCCCCGTGGGTAGCAGTGTGGCTCAGTGGAAAGAGCCCGGGCTTTGGAGCCAGAGGTCATGGGTTCAAATGCCGGCTCCTCCAACTGTCAGCTGTGTGACTTTGGGCAAGTCACTTCACTTCTCTGGGCCTCAGTTCCCTCATCTGTAAAATGGGGATTAAGACTGTGAGCCCTCCATGGGACAACCTGATCACCTTGTAAGCTCCCCAGCGCTTAGAGCAATGCTTTGCATATAGTAAGTGCTTAACAAATACCATCATTATTATTATTACCTCTGTTGTATTGTACTTTCCCAAGAGCTTAGTGCCATGCTCTGCCCACATTAAGTGCCCAAGAAATGCCACTGATTAATTGGTTGAAGGGGGCAGCGAAGGCTCTAAGCAAGCCACAGGCACCTTGGCTGATGAGGCTTTTGCTGAAGAGAAGAGTAAACAAGCACTCGACCAGCAGAGACCGTTTGGCTGTTCGCCAGGATAAATGGAACACGTGAGTGAAGAATCAGAAATAGGATAAGGGTTAATGGGAAGGAAGAAACATGATTTTCATATTAAAAAGATTAGGAGAATCCCAACCTCTATTCAGAAGGATCCCTGAACCTATAAAGTTAATTTATCTTACTGGAAAAGCTTTAGATATCCTTCAGCAGCTGGAAACGTAATCCAATTTACTAGTGGTGAACAAAAGAAATACATTATAAAATAATTGCTGTTTAAAATCTCAACTTTCCTAAGACTCCTGACTGCCTGGCAGCTAACCTCCACAAAAGAGATGAACAGAAAATCTAAAACCACAACTCTTTTTTTGAGATATTTCTTACGTGACTCCATACCCGTGGCTCCAAATGAAGAACCGATTGGGAAAGTTGTTTGATTAAACTCTCACTTGCACGCAGTAGAAGCTTAGTCAACATAAAGAAAAAAAAAAAAACCCAAAGTCCCTGAACTGTTAATTAAACACTTTAAATAATAAAACTGATCTTCTCAGAAAAAAAAAGAAAAAAAGTTAGCCTTCACAATCTAGCATCTGTTCTAGAGGTTTGTTATTTCTCTAAGGTGACTTTCTTTTGGGAACCCTAATATATGGTAAGGCGTTTGAGTCCCAGAGTTAATTTCAGGATCATCTAGAGGCAATATGGAAGATGAATTTTCCTGTCTGATTTTCAGGCAGTCTTATTTATCTCGTTATTAGCTGAATCACTGCTTTCCTGAAGGTACTTTTTAGTTATGAATAATGTCTCAGAGATGAGGGGATTCCAAAAATTTGAAATACATCCTCTTTGCTTCTACCCAAGCATCATCTTATTGGTTATCCTGACTGCTTACTCTACTGTGAGAGTCACCTAAATCATGGGAACCTAAATCAGAGCATAGTAATTCTTTGAAAGTTCCCCCCTAGGTCTTCATGAGATATTCGAAACACAGTTTTCTCTTTAATCTAAGAAATAACACTGAATTCTTGCCTCCACTAATCAAAGCCCCTTAAATGGCCCTTAGTTGATCCCACCTTCACTGTCAGGGTCTTAATCAACCCAAGAAAACTAGTTCCCAACCAGACAAGTGGGATAGTAGTCTAATGACAGCTTTAAGATGATTTCTCCCAATTCTCTCTGACAATGGCCTAAGATTGCATTCTAATCCAGGGTTCATTCAGTCAGTTAGTAAATGGTATAATAATCACCTTGTATTTGAAGATAACTGCACTAAGCACTGATTGGCATTAGAAGAAAGCACAAGACATGCCTACCTTCAATCAATTAATCAGTGATTTGAAAGGTTCTTTTCTCCACCTGAAAATAATGCTAATTTGCTTTTCATTCATTCAGTCAATCGTATTTATTGAGTGCTTACTGTGTGCAGAGCACTGTACTAAGCGCTTGGAAAGTACAATTCAGCAACAGAAACAATCCCAATCCAGCAGTGGGCTCACAGTCTAGAAGGGGGAGACAGACAATAAAACAAAACAAGTAGGCAACAATACCATCAAAATAGATAAATAGAATTATAGATTCATTCATTCATTCAATTGTATTTATTGAACACTTACTGTGTGCAGAACACTGTACTAAGCGCTTGGGAAGTACAAGTCGGCAACATATACAGTCCTACCCAACAATGGGCTCACAGTCTAGAAGGGGAAGACAGACAACAAAACAAAACATATAGACAGGTGTCAAAATCATCAGAACAAATAGAATTAAAGCTATATGCTCATCATTAACAAAATAAATAGAGTAGTAAATATGTACAAGTGAAATAAATATAGTGTATATACACATCATTGGCTTTGAAGCCAATAGTGAGGAGTTTTTGCTTCATGAGAAGGTTGATAGGCAACCACTGGAGATTTTTGAGGATGGGAATGACATGCCCAGAGCATTTCTGCACAAAGGTGATCCGGGCAGCAGAGTGAAGTATAAACTGAAGTGGGGAGAGACAGGAGGATGGGAGATCAGAAAGGAGGCTGATGTAATAATCCAGTCGAGATTTTATCAAGTGAGCAGGCTTCCTTAGAGGAAATTCACCTAAGGCTCAAAATTAATTCCTAGAAATCAATCAGCCAATCTATCAATCATACTTACTGAGCACTTTCTGTATGCCGAGCATTGTATTAAGCATTTAAGAGAGTACAGTACAACAGAGTTGGTAGACGTTCCCTGCCCACAAGGAGTTTATAATCTAGAGGAGACAGAGCTTTGATTATTAACTTCTTCATCATCAAGGAGTTTACAATCTAACAACCACAATCACACAAACAACTAGACACAAAAGGCAGAGGAGACTAGAAAAGGCAAAAGTATAAGAGAAGGAGTGAACAATCACACTTAAAGAGGTGCACATATATAGAGAGAGATGTGAGACAGTAATGTCACTGCTAGAGGGATCAGAGTAAATTGGCATAATGCTGTTGAATTGAGAAGGTTTCCAAGAGAGGAGGGTCTTTAGTAGAGTCTTTAAAGAGAAGAAAGTGGTTTGATGATGTGTGGGGGTCCTTCATAAGTATACTGAACATGTATTGTGATTTAACTGAGGAAATTTATTATTTTTGTAAGATATCCTGGGCAATTTTAGAAAAGCAGCGTGGCTCAGTGGAAAGAGCACGGGCTTAGCATTAGAAGAAAGCACAAGACATGCCTACCTTCAATCAATTAATCAGTGATTTGAAAGGTTCTTTTCTCCACCTGAAAATAATGTTAATTTGCTTCTACCCAAGCATCATCTTATTGGTTATCCTGACTGCTTACTGTACTGTGAGAGTCACCTAAATCATGGGAACCTAAATCAGAGCATAGCAATTCTTTAAGAGTTCCCCCCAGGTCTTCATGAGATATTCAAAACACAGTTTTATCTATAATCTAAGAAATAACACTGAATTCTTGCCTCCACTAATCAAAGCCCCTTAAATGGCCCTCATGGGTTCAAATCCCGGCTCCGCCGATTGTCAGCTGTGTGACTTAGCAAGTCACTTAACTTCTCTGTGCCTCAGTTACCTCATCTGTAAAATGGGGATTAAGACTGTGAGCCCCATGTGGGACAACCTGATCACCTTGTAACCTCCACCACACTTAGAACAGTGCTTTGCACATAGTAAACGCTTAATAAATGCCATTAAAAATTTTTTTAGAAAATGTCTAGAGATAGACCATAAGTTCCATAGAATGCATGGATCATGTCTACCAACTCTATTGCACTGTACTCTCCAAAGCACTTAGAACAGTGCTTTGCACACAGTAAATGTTCTATAAATACCATTGATAAGCTGGCCAGTCAGTCTACCTTGTGTAACCTCCGGCTGTTTCTGTCAGTTGGACCACCAAGCCTGAGCTGGAGAATGCCTACAATAGGCCGAAGTTTAGGTCATACTGCATTCTGGAATTTGCGGTTCAAGTGCCTCATAACGCCGGGGCCATCACATCCCCTGTTTCACCTTCTTTTTTCCCAACCCTATCGGTCAGTGAGAGGGAAGGGCAAGAAATGTTTATGGGGAAGAGTGTCTAAATGTCCCATTTTTCAAGGAAAATCACAAGCCTTATGTAGCTATAGGGAGAATCATTTTTAAGCAAGCCCTGAATACTTAAATGTTTATTGAGAGGCAAGGCCCCAGTGCCTACAATTACTCTATTGAATTTTTCCAAGCAAGTAATGCATTCACTTTGTGGATGAAAGCAGAAAAGAAAGCAATTCTAGAGGGAGAAGATGTGACCAACTAATCCATGTCACGGGCTGAATGGGACACCGAGAGGGCATCTAGAGACCTCACATAGGACTTAAACTGCTTGGTGAGGGTCTTGTTTTATTAAAAAATTTTAATAACTTTTATTAAAAATTTAAATAGCCACAGGAGAAGACTCGCCTGGTGGCCTTCAAACCTGGAACTATATTCTCTTTCTTTCTTCTTCTCTTTCCCTCTCCCATTCTCTCAGTCTATCTTCCTCTTTCACTTCTTCCCTTTCTCTTCCTATCTTCCTCTCTCCCACTCACTGTGTCTCTTCATCTCATGAGTCCTCTGTCCCCCTAACTTCCTCTTCCTCTTCCTCTTCCTCCTTCCTTTCTTCCTCTCTCCCTCTACCCCTCTTCCTCTCTCTTTCTGTTCAACTCCCTCTTCAAACTCCCTGTTGCCCCACCTCCAATATCTCTTGCCCTTAATGACCTGACCATGTACTTTATTGATAAAATTGAAACCATCAGGCATGATCTCCCTAAACTTCCCCTTGATCCTTTCCAGTCCCTTGGCCCTTCTGCCGCTTTTGCAAATCTCCGATCTTTCACAGCAGTATTTCAAGAGGAGATCTCCTGCCTCCTCTCAAAATCCACCCTTTCCACGTATGCCGCTGACCTCATCCCATTACACTTTATCAAAGCGCTTGCCTCCCTCCGGCCATCATCTTCATCTCTTCACTCTACAATAGATTTTTCCCCACTGTTCTCAAACATGCTCATGTCTCCCTTATCCTAAGAAAAACCCTCCCTTGACCACCCCCGAACTGCTCCCTCCAGATATCATCCCATCTCCCTCCTACTATTCCTCTCCAAACTCCTTGAGCGAGTTTTCTACATCCGCTATATCTAATTCCTCTCCTCAAAGTCTCTCCTTACCCCCCACCCACCTCGCTTCCACCCCTTGCACTCCACCAGAACTGCCCTCGCAAAGGTCACCCATAATGTCCTTCTTGCCAAATCCAACAGTCCCTACTCCATCCAAATCCTCCTCAACCTCTCAGCTGCCTCCGACATTGTTGACCACCTACTTCTTGATTGATTGATGGATAGCTCACCTCCTCCAAGAGGCCTTCCCAGACTGAGCCCCCTTTTTTTCTCTCCTCTTCCCCATCCTCCCGCCCTACTTCCTTCCCCTCCCCACAGCACCTGTATATTCATTCAGTTGTATTTAATGAGCGCTTACTGTGTGCAGAGCACTGTACTAAGTGCTTGGGAAATACAAGTTGGCAACATATAGAGACAGTCCCTACCCAACAACGGGCTCACAGTCTAGAAGGGGGAGACAGACAACAAAACAAAACATGTGGACAGGTGTCAAGTCATCAGAATAAATAAAAGTAAAGCTAGATGCACATCATTAACAAAATAAATAGAATGGTAAATATGTACAAGTAAAATAAATAGAGTAAAAAATCTGTACAAACATATATACAGGTGCTGTGGGGAGGGGAAGGAGGTAGGGTGGGGGGATGGGGAGGGGGAGAGGAAAAAGGGGGCTCAGTCTGGGAGTCTGAGGATATATGTTTGTACAGATTTATTACTCTATTTATTTTACTTGTACATATTTACTATTTTATTTATTGTGTTAATGATTTGCATCTAGCTTTATTTCTATTTGTTCTGACATCTTGACACATGTCCACATGTTTTGTTGTCTGTCTCCCCCTTCTAGACTGTGAGCCCGTTGTTGGGTAGGGACCATCTCTATATGTCACCAGCTTGTACTTCCCGAGCGCTTAGTACAGTGCTCTGCATACAGTAAGCACTCAATAAATATGATTGAATGAATGAATGAATGAATGGATTGTTGCTTTCTCATCTCTGACATTAAAAATGCTACTGAGTACAGTGTAATTTATTTAGCTAGGAAAGCCTACAGTCCTTGCCCAGGCATATGAGATTCTTCCTCCTCCCTTCATCGGCCAGACAGCACTTACATTACAAATAAGCTGGACCATCTCCAGTGGCCAACCCACGACAGATGAAACGTTTCCTTGATTCCCAGGAATCCTGACTGTTCCGTTATTTTACCGCTTTCAGTGAGATGACTGCACTTTATACTGTGGCTTCTCTTCCTTCTCTTCCTGTCTGATAAGATCCTAGTTAGTGACCTTCTCAACCAGATTAATCGATCAGATTAATATCACTGACCATAAACTTCCAGGATCCTAGTGCAGCTTTGGACCACAAAGTGGTTCGTCAGAGGCAGGATGAGTGCAAAGAACTCCAGCAGGATGAGTGCAAAGAAGTCCATCAAGGCCTTCATACTGTATTTGTGGACCATACTTGTGGTGGTGGCCATTCAGGTGGTTTCACACTAAACAACCCAACTTTTAGTCTGTTCCTTGTCTGGTACTTATCTAAGACCAAACACTTCTAGGTTCGGGATTTTTATTTTAAATGCTCAACCTCCCTCTACCTTGGCTCCCGACACCAAGTCCCACAGCGGGAAGTTCACAGGGAGGGAATCAGGGACACTTCCTAGGTTCTGCAGATTTCCATGAAAGGTTCTATGTCACATCATTATATTCCACTGTGCAACTGGCATAACATACCCATAATGTAAGGTGCCCCTGTTAATTTTCGGTTGGCAAAAACTCATCTAATATCCATGAGTGTCAGCACACATGGGGAAGCACAGGGAAGCTGCATGACCTGGTAGAAATCTCCCAGCATAGGCCTGGGAGCCAGAGGACATACGTTGTAATTCTGGTTCTGCCACTTGCCTGCAATATGATCTTGGGAGAGTCACTTAACTTTTCTGTAGCTCAGTTTCCTCATCTGCAGAAAGGGGATCCAATACCTGTTCCCTCTCCTACTTGACTGTGAACCCCAAGGGGGCTAGGGTCTGTATTCGGCCTGATTACCTTGTAATAACGATAATAGTAATAGTGGTATTTGTTAAGTGCTCACTATGTTTCAAGCGCTGTTCTAGGTGTTGGAGAAGGTACAAGACGAGAGAAGCAAGATGAGAGAAGTGGCTTAGGGGATAGAGCGTTGGTATGGGAGTGAGAAGGATGTAGGTTCTAATCCCAGCCCCACCACGTGTCTGCTGTGTGTCCTTGGGCAATTCACAACTTCTCTGTGCCTCAGTTATCTCATCTGTAAAATGGGGATTAAGACTCTGAGCTCCATGCAGAACAGGCTCTGTGTCCAACCAGACAAACTTGTACCTACCCCAGCGTTTAGTACAGTGTCTGGCACATAGTAAATGCCTAACAAATACCACAATTATTATTAGATAATTGTATCTCCGTCGTGCTTAGTACAGTGCTTGACACAGAGTAAGTGCTTAATGAATACCCTAAAAACAAGCCAACAAACAAAAAACACTAGCCACTCTAATCTGACACCAGCAATAGACTTGGACTCCAACAGCAAGTGTGCACATTTGAATGCCCTGAGATCTAAGACTGCTCAACAATGGCAAGGTCATTTGAAATAGAATGAAAGGACCTTTGTCCTGACACAACTCTGATCCACAGAGTAAAACAGGGCAGCTCAATAGTAATCAGACTTTATTTAACTTAGTCTACACTGCCATGCTTAATATTCATTCATTCATTCATTCAATAGTATTTATTGAGCGCTTACTGTGTGAAGAGCACTGTACTAGTCACCACAGACCTACACGCTGTTGTTAGATAACACTGCGCGTCTTCACGGACACCCTTGCAGCTTAGCAGTTTATAAGTATCATTGAAAGATCCTGAGTCAGTCAAAAATAATAGAAATGATTGGGGACTGTTCTGCAGTTACAGGAATCACTATAAACCTGAAAAGAAGAGATCATATAGCTGCCTGTTCTAGAAATGCCAACACCCAAATTCTATCTGAGACCTAGAGCTGAATCCTGAGGCTGCATTCTGCTATTTAGGCAACATAAAAGGTGAAATAACAAGTCTAAACAAGTAGACCAGCTTTGGGGGATTGGTAGAGGGTGGAATCATCATGGAAACAAACCACAGTTCAAATTGAAAGTCAAAAGAAATGCTGCAGTGCCTTCCTTCCTATGGTTGTAAGACCCTGACAACACAGATATCAAAAGTAAAGCATAAATTGATCTTTGAAAAATTGCACATGGATTTAGCCTACTTTACTGCTATTATTCACTGATAAAGAGTTTCTAACAGAATTAATGTAGCCTTGAGATAAACTAATTAAAACTCCAACCATGCTGAGGGCCCAATTTTACTTGGCTGCTTTCTTTCTTTATGGTTCCAGCCAACAGAGTTTCTTTGTGGAGAAAGAAAGAATTTACTTCCTGATGACAGGAAGAATGATTATTCACAGTTCCCCATTTCTCTATCTTCCTTTGTTGGGTAGGGATTGTCTCTGTTTGTTGCCAAATTGTACTTTCCAAGCTCTTAGTACAGTGCTCTACACACAGTAAGCTCTCAATAAATACAACTGAATGAATGAATATGCATCTAAAGTCAGAACAATCAATGTAGGTTGAGAATTGAGAAAACTGAATCTGTCAGATGTGATCTTATTAAAATCTCCCCTGCTCTTCTCCAGGTCTCCCTTTCTCCTGCCCTTTCTTTCTTTCATTCATTCATTCAGTCGTATTTATTGAGTGCTTACTGTATGCAGAGCACTGTACTAAGCGCTTGGGAAAGTACACTACAACAAAAAACAATGGCATTCCCTGCCCACAATGAGCTCACAGTCTAGAGTGGGGGAGACAGACATCAATAAAAATGAATAAAATCACAGATCTGTACATAAGTGCTGTGGGGCTGAGAGGGGCGATAAATAAAGGGAGCAAGTCAGGGCATCACAGAAGGGAGTGGGAGATGAGGAAATAGTAATGATAATAATAATAATGACGGCATTTGTTAAGCACTTACTATGTGCCGAGCACGGCTCTAAGCACTGGGGGGATACAAGGTGATCAGGTTGTCCCACAGGGGGCTCACAGCCTTAATCCCCATTTTCCAGATGAGGGAACTGAGGCACAGAGAAGTGAAGTGACTTGCCCAAAGTCACACAGCTGACAAGTGGCTGAGCCGGGATTAGAACCCATGACCTCTGACTCCCAAGCCCGGGCTCTTTCCTCTGAGCCATGCTGCTTCTCCCAAGTGGGGCTTAGTCTGGGAAGGCCTCTTGGAGGAGATATGCCTTCAAAAAGGCTTTGAAGCAGGGGAGAGTGGTTGCCTGTAGGATTTGAGGAGGCCAGAGACAAGATGTGGACTAGGGTTTGGTGGCAAAACAGGCAAAAACGAGGTACAGTGAGAAGGTTAGCATTAGAGAAGTGAAATGTGTGGGCTGGGTTGTAGAAGGAAGACAATTTCCTGCCTTCTCTCAAAATCCACCCCTCCACCTGCACATCCCACCCCATCTCTTCACACCTTATCAAAACCCTTGCCCCTTCCCTTCTTCCCTCCCTGATGACCATTTTCCATTGCTCACTCTCCAATGACTTCTTACCCATTGCTTTCAAACACACGGTAAGCAGTTTACAAATGCCATTAAAAAATAAGTGTAATAGTGGTCCTTACCAGAAAGCTTGCTCCAGATGCATTTTCTATTTTTTAAAAAAATTATCTTTCAAAAGAGGTGCTTAATCCTTGCAGATAAGGCCTATGTGAGTTGAGATGTCACATCTGTTGCACTGCATTCTGTAAATGTGTTTGAGTCCAACTAATCATTTCAAAACCACAAACTGATGAGGATCAGACTCTAAAAAGGAGTAATAACATTTACTGTGTTCCTGCCGGATGCAGTGCACTGTACTAAGAGTTTAAGCAATACTAAATCCAGATCTGGAATCCCCAGATTTTTACAAATTTGGGATAAATAATCTCATCACATGGGTAAGGGAGACATGTTAGGAGGATAAATGAGTATCATCACTGAAATGGGTGACCACGGTAGGCGTGACAAAAATAATGTACTTCAAACTCATTCATTCATTCAATCGTACTTATTGAGCGCTTACTTTGTGTAGAGCACTGTACTGAGCACTTGGGAAGTGCACGTCGGCAACAGATAGAGACAGTCCCTACCCAACAACGAGCTCACAGTCTAGAAGGGGGAGACAGACAATAAAACAAAACATGTAGACACGTGTCAAAAATCATCAGAACAAACAGAATTATAGCTACAAATGTTTCATTTGAGAGCTGGCTAAACACTAAATGACCATTTTATAACTTTTCTTATTTGGACTTCATTCACAGTTTGGCTAGTGGCAGATTAAAGGGTGAGATTCTTGCCCCAAGGGCAAGTGCACCACCAGAGATGTGACTGTCACTTTTTTCTTTTTTTTTTATAATGACATTTGAACCACCCTACCGGAAAACAACCCTAAGCAGCTAAAAGGGGATGTCAGTTTACCATTTGGGAAACAGCAAAATTTATGGTTGCTCCTAAGGATGGACCAATTCCCAAGTGAATTTGCATCCAGTAGGAAAGGCCAAGGAATTATTTTTGAAATGGTAAAAACGGGTCAGTGATGTTGGCAATACCCCAGTAACCCTGCATCCCCTAAGGGCATTCAGAGAATTACAATATTAATATCCTAGAAGCTTTATGAGATCCTCATTTTCTTCAGATGAAGGACTCTGAAAACACAAAGTCCTTTTGTATTAATCTGATCTTGCACTGGTCAATTACAAGGCATTTCTTTCTCTTCACTTTTTTGTCTCTTGTCTTAGTACAAAATGGCTTAAAGGGTTTCTAATGTTTTTCGTTCTGCTTCGATATAATTCTTCCCAGTTATTCTGACATTAGGTCAATGCAGTTTAAACTGTCAAAATTATAATGAAAAGTAGGTAATGAAATTTTACTAGCCATATGTTCTAACCAAAATTTCTTTGGAGCAAATCTGAAGGCTGATCTTATAATAATGTGAGCTTCCAGACCTTAGATAAAAATATGTGATTGTGAGTAAAGATTAGTGACCTATATTGTGAAATAAATTAAAGTCCCCAAAAGCCAATTTAAGTGGGGAATTTAAAAGGACTAAAGACCTGACTAAGGATATTTTATAAAACTAAAAAAAAAGCCCTGATAATTCAAATGATCATGTGAATTTCAATAGCACTTTTTATTTACCAAAGTTCTTTCACATCTCTCACTTCAGTGTGACCTCACAATATCCCTGTGACCTAGGGGGAGGCAGGTATTATTTTCCACTTTTAAAGATGAGGAAACTGAGGCCTGGAGAGGTGAAATGACAACATTAAAATAACTTGGTGGTTCAAGGGCAGAGTTGGGACTAATACCAAAGTGGTTTTCAAAAACCTTGCCCTTTCCACTAGATAACACTTATCATCATCACCACCAATGGTATTTATTGAGTGTTGTATGCAGAGCACTTGTACTAAGCATTTGGGAGAATACTGTACCATACAATACAGAACAAAACAACAGAGCTGGTAGACACATTCCCTGCCCACAACTATCTTACACTCTAGACAGGAATACAGACATTAATATAATGAAAATTTTCTAATGTATAATTTATAGATATGTACATAATACCTCCCCCATCAAGATGCAAGATTGTGTATATCTACAAATTATATATTATATATTATGTGTTCATATTAATGCCTGTCTCCCCATCCAGAGTGTAATTTTTTGTGGACAGGGAAAGTGTCCTCCAACTCTGTTGTACTGGAGAAGCAGTTGTGCTCAGTGGAAAGAGCCCGGGCTTAGGAGTCAGAGTTCATGGGTTCTAATCCCGGTTCTGCCATTTGTCAGCTGTGTGACTTTGGGCAAGTCACTTAACTTCTCTGTGCCTCAGTTCTCTCATCTGTAAAATGGGGATTAAGACTGTGAGCCCCACGTGGGGCAACCTGATCACCTTGCATCCTCCCAGTGCTTAGAACAGTGCCTTGCACATAGTAAGCACTTAACAAATGCCATTATTATTATTATTATTATTATTATTATTATTACTGTATTCTCCCAAGTGTTTAGTACAATGCTGTGCACACAGTAAGTGCTTAATAAATGGCACTGACTGATTGACATATAGTAAGGTAGCTTGTAAGCTATGCTTTGGATATTTTTTAATGAAGGATCAGTTTATCACAATAGCTGTGTCAGCCCAAACTTATCCTACCATACTGGGGGAACTGTTCATTTTTAATCATTTAATCAATTAGTAGTATTTAGTAAACACCTCCACCTCCAGTGTTTGCCAATCCACCTCTGCATCAAACAGAATCTCCTTTCCATCAGCTTTAAAGCATTCATTCACCTTGCCCCTCCTAACTCACCTTGCTACTCTCCTACTTCAACTCAGCCTGCAGACTTTGCTCCTCTAATGCCAACCTTCTCACTATCTCCATCTCGCCTATCTTGCCAGTGACATCTTGACCATGTCCTTCCTCTGGCCTGGAATGACCTCCCTCTTCATATCCGACAATTACTCTCCCCTCCTTCAAAGTCTTATTGAAAGCACATCTCCTCCAAGAAGCCTTCCCTAACTAAGCCCTTCTTTCTTTTTCTTCCACTCCCTTCTGTGTCACCCTAAATTGCTCCTTTTATTCATCCCCCTTCCCAGCCCTACAGCACTTATGTACATATCTGTAATTTATTTATTTACATTAATGTCTTTCTCCCCCTCTAAACTGAAAGCTCACTGTGCGCAGGGAATGCGTCTCTTATATTGTAATACTGTACTCTCCCAAGCACTTAATGCAGTGGTCTGCACACAGTAAGCCCTCAATCAATAAAATTAAGTGATTGATTAAGCATCTACTTTGTTCAAAGCACTGTACTGAGAACTCGGGAGAATGCAATAGAATTAATAGATATGGTCCCTGCCCTCAAGTGTTTTCCACTCTAGAGAGAGAGACAAGACATAAAAATAAATTTACAGATAAGGGGAAAAAAAGGAAAAGGGGAAATGTACACAACAGGTATAAATAACGTCTGAAAGAAATGTAGAAAAATGCTATTAAATAGGCTGTGAGCACTTCAGTGCATTGGTGGGACAGAATTTCTGCAAAGGGTAGAGGAGGGGAATATAATATAGGGAAGATTAGAAATACATCAGGAAAGACCTCCTGGAAAGGATGTGATTTCAGCAGGGCTTGGAAATATGTGGCAAAGCAATGGTCTGTCAAACTGGAAGGGAGAGGGAAATGCAGGCAAAGAGGAAGCCATTAGCTACAGAAAAATGAAAACAAGGGGGAAATAGCCCAGGCCTGGGAATCATAAGACCTGGGTTTTAATTCCGGCCCTGCCAATTGCTTGCTGTGTGACCCTGGGCAAGTCACTTAACTTCTCTGTGCCTCAGTTCTCTTGTTCCTCTCCTACTTAGGCCATGAGCCCCATGTGGGACAGGGGCTATGCCCAACCTAATTAACTTGCATCTACCCCAGTGCTTACAACAGTGTTTGACACATAAACACTTTACAAATATCATTTAAAAATGGCAGGAGAGACAGGATTGAAACACATTTATTTTGCTTTTTTTGTTAAGCGCTTGGGTACATGCAAGTTAATCAGGTTGGACACAGTCAATGTCCCATGCGGGGCTCACGGTTCTAATCACCATTTTACAGATGAGGTTTTAAAGCACTCAATCATCTTCCCCCCTTCCTACCTCATGTTGTTACTCTCCTACTACAGCTCAGCCCACACACTTCACTTCTAATGCCAGCCTACTCACTGTTCCTCGATCTCATCTATTTCACCGCTGACATCTCACCCAAGTCTGGCCTCTGGCCTAGCGCACCCTCCCTTTTCCTATCTGACAGACAAAATAACTCTCACTACCTTCAAAAGCTTATTAAAAGGACAACTCCCCCAAGAAGCCTTCCCTGACTAAGCCTTCATTTCCTCTTCCCCAACTCACCTCTATATCACCCTTGCACTTGGATTTGCGCCCTTTATTCACCTCTCCCTCAACTTCACAGCACTTATGTACATATCCCATAATTTATTCTTTATATTAATCTCTCTCCCCACCTAGACTGGGCAGGGGATGTAACTACTAGCTCTGTTATATTGCACTCTCCCATGCACTTAGTGTTCTGCACACTACAGTACAGTGTTCTGCACACAGTAAACGCTAATTAAATATAGTGAATTGATCGATTGACTATACAATTTGCCTGAAAAGAGCAATTAATTAAGCTAGGATTGAGCAGAAGTCAGTGGAGAAAAACCTTGAGTCCAAACATGAGGTGTTTCAAAAACAGTGATGTTGCAGCACAGAATAATACCCGCTAACATTGGATTAGTGTCTAACATTAAATTTTCCCAGTGCAAATTGGGATGAAAATTGGAAATTTCTACCAAAAAATTCCTTTCAAACAATATGCCTGACCTTAGAAGACAAACACAGCTACAGAGTCAGATTTTCATCTAGTAGGACTGTGTTACTAGGTAGGTTTTACTAGTCAAAATAAAAACACCTAAGCAGCAAATTTCTATTAGTCTTAGAGCTGCTCTTCTAGGTTCAGGCCATATTGTGGCCATTCCTGCATTAATAATTTCCATATCTCGTGTTTAATGCCTGTTGGTAAGTGAGTTGACTATTTTGCATTTCATGGGAAGTTTCCGGGTAATGTTATATCTTCCACTGACTTCCAAGTCAGTTTACATGTGGATAAGAATCTCCTGGGCCTTCTTCACTAATGCCTCCAGGGTTCATTTCAGTTTTTTAAGCAGGAATGACTTTCCCCGATTTCAACATTTCTCAGGCAGATCCAGCAAACAGCATTGAACTGATGACCTTTATCTATGATGTTCATTCATTGGAAGAGTTGGATAATAATTTAACACCCTTGTGCTTTCTCACCATCAACAAAAAAACATTTAGACCTGTCTTGGATTTATTATTCATCAGAAAAGAAACTGCCTTCATTTTCCATTCGGAGAGAATGTATACGAGTCTCAATAGAGGATGATCTCAAGAAACTGTGTGCATTTTAGCAAACTATTATCAAACATACGCAATTCCAAAATTAGCATATATTTCATAATTCATGCACATCACCAAAGGACCGTACTTTTCCTTTGATCGAACATTCTGAATTTGCATGATTAAGACTGTCATTGTCTACCCTCAATTTGCATTCTTAAAATTTTCCCACATTTTAAAATTTCTTGCTAAAAATCCACAACTGCCTTTTTTTGTCCAAAGTCAGAAAGGAGGTCAGAGGCATTTGCAAGGCAGTTGGCTGAAAGCTCTGCTGACCTTCTCGTTCTATTTAATACCTTTTGTGTCTCTCCAGGCATGGTAACTCAGTGGACTGCATAGGTTGCATAATTCAGTGACAGCTTTACATTCCCATCATGATGAAAAACCTTGGTTGTGAATAAGTATGCAACTTCCATTTTCTTCAGAGGTGCAAAAATCCTTGAGAAAGAGTGAACCAGGAATTGCTTCAATCAATCAGTTGTATTTATTGAGCACTGACTAGTTACAGAGCACTGTACTAAGCATTTGGGGGAGTACACCATAACAGAGTTGGTAGATATGTTCCCTGCCCACAATGAGCTTACAGTCCAGAGGGGGAGACAGACAATAATATAAATAAATTGCTTGAAACAGCAGATAATTGCCCGCACACTCTCACACACACTCACACACACACACACACACTCATACTGATCCTTTTTATACGTGGACCTCCCATCCATTAATTATCCTATTAGAAGTAGCATCAGCATAGCTTAGTGGGTAGAGCAGAGGACTGAGAGTCAGAAGGATCTTGATTCATTCATTCATTCATTCATTCATTCAATCGTATTTATTGAGTGCTTACTGTGTGCAGAGCACTGTACTAAGTGCTTGGGAAGTACAAGTGGGCAACATATAGAGATGGTCCCTACCCAACAGCGGGCTCACAGTCTAGAAGGGGGAGACAGACAACAAAACAAAACATATTAACAAAATAAAATGAATAGAATAAATATGTACAAATAAAATAAATAAATAAATAGAGTAATAAATACGGACAAACATATATACATATATACAGGTGCTGTGGGGAGGGGAAGAAGGTAAGGCAGGGGGATGGGTGACCTTGGGCAAGTCACTTCACTTTTCTGCGCCTCAGTTACCTCACCTGAAAAATGGGGATTAAGACTGTGAGCCCTATGTGGGTCATGGTCTGTGTCTAACCTGATTAGCCTGTATCTACCCCAGCACTTAGTACAGTTCCTGGAACATAGTAAATGCTTAACTTCCACAATTCTTCTTATTATTTTTACCCCTTTATACCATAAGCTTGCCTACCAACTCTTCTGTTCTGTTCTCTCCCAAGGACTTCGTACTTGGGACTCAGAAGGACCTGGGCTCTAATCCCAGCTCTGCCACTTGTCTGCTGTTTGACCTCGGGCAAGTCACTTCACTTCCCTGTGCCTCAGTTCCCTCATCTATCAAAAGGAGAATAAGACTGTGAGCCCCAGGTGGGACATGGTAAGACTGTGAGCCCCAGGTGGGACATGGACTGCGCCCAATCTGTTAACCTCGTATCTAACCTAGACGTTAGGACAGTGCTTGAACCATAGTAAGCACTTAAAAAATACTGTCATCATCATCATCATAAATACTGCTGATTGATCGACTGATTTTGTACAAGATGGCTGGTGTTTGGTCCTCCACCTCTTGCCCCCCGGCTTTGCCCACGCTACTCCTGTCAGAGCAGGGACTGTAATCTCCTCACCAGGCTTGTGTCCAGACCTGCAGCTGCTGCTGCAGTGACCCTGACTTTGCTCTCTGGTGCTAACCTACTCACTGAGCCAAGATCTCGCCTGTCTCGCCCCCAACCCCTGGCCCTCATCCTGCTTCTGGCCTGGAACCCTCTCCCTCCTCAAATCCACCAGGCAATTATTAGCCCCCTTCAAGCCTTATTAAAGGCACATCTCCTCCAAGAGGCCATCCCAGACTAAGCCCCACTTTCCCTCATCTCCCATTACCTTCCACGTCACCCTGACTTGCTCCCTTTGCTCTTCCCCCTTCTCCCCGCCCCATAGCACTGATGTATAGATCTTTAATTTTATTTATTTTTATTGATGTCTGTTTACTTGTATTGATGTCTGTCTCCCCCCGAGATTGTGAGCTCACTGTGGGCAGGAATTGCCTCTCTTTATTGCTATATTGTGCCTCAGTTACTCAGTTACTGTTGCCTCAGTTACTCACAGTAAGTACCTAATAAATACAATTGAATGAATGAATGAATGAATGAATGAATGAATGACTCAAACAGGCTGTGCTTGTGAAACCAGCAAGCTGACAACAAACTATGATCAATTCCAGTGGCCAGGCCCTGGGTTCAGCAAATAAAATTAAATGAGAGCAGCATGGCCTAGTAGATTAAGCACGGGCCTGGGAGTTAGAAGGAACTGGGTTCTAATCCTGGTTCCACTGCTTGTCTACTGTGGGACCTTGGGCCAGGTCACTTCACTTCTCTGGACCTCAGTTCCCTCATCTGTAAAATGGGGATTCAATACCTGTTCTCCCTGCTACTAAGACTGTGAGCCCCATGTGGGACATGATTATCTTGTACCTACGCCAGTGCTTAGTACAGTGCTTGGCACATAGTCAGCACTTAACTAATATTATGTATATATATAATATAATATAATATATAATAATATAATGTAATATAATATAATAATATAATATAAAATAAAATAAAATATATATAAATATATATTATTATTAAGCATCATGGCTTAGTGGAAAGAGTATGGGCTTGGGGGTCAGAGGTCGTGGGCTCTAATCTCAACTGCCACATGTCAGCTAATGTGACTTCGAGCAAGTCACTTAATTTCTCTATGGCTCAGTTAGTACTTTCTGTAAAATGGGGATTAAGACTGTGAGCCTCACATGGGTCAACCTGATTACCTTGTATCTACCCCAGTACTTAGAACAGTGCTTGGCACATAGTAAGCACTTAACAAATACCATCATTATTATTATTATTATCATTATTATTATCATAGAGAAACAGGGTGGCTCAATGGAAAGAGCCCGGGCTTTGGAGTCAGAGGTCGTGGGTTCAAACCCCAGCTCCACCAGTTGTCAGCTGTGTGACTTTGGGCAAGTCACTTAACTTCTCTGTGCCTCAGTTACCTCATCTGTAAAAAGGGGATTAAGACTGTGAGCCCCCCATGGGACAACCTGATCACCTTGTAACCTCCCAGTGCTTAGAACAGTGCTTTGCACATAGTAAGCACTTAACAAATGCCATTATTATTATTATTATAAAATAAAATATTGTGTATATCGGAAACATTGACAGATTGTATGACCCACAGGGTGATAACAGTGGTCGTCAAAGCATGGCAGGGCAATGATACTAGTGCCCCTTGGGGTGTGAACACTGATGAAGGAAGAACAGATAATCAATCGTATTTATCGTATTTATTTATTGAGCGCTTACTGGGTACAAGAGTGCTGAAATAGCATGTGGTGAACTAGTCAGGACTTACTGAATCATCACTGAACTGAAACACAAATCGAGAGATAAATCCTTCAAAAGTTTGAGTTCGGAGAGGCCTGTGAAACAGGAAATTCAGAAATGATACAAGCTGGGGCAAGTGTACGTCAAAAACTTTGTGTATGAAAATAAAGTTATTGCTATTAAGCTGATGCAAAATTCTTCTGAGTGTGTTGTCTCGGTCTTAGGCGTAGTTGATGTGGCCTGTTACTTGGAAAAAGATCTCAAGGGAGAACCTCTCTTCCATTCAAGTAAGATATTAATAATAATAATGATGATGGTATTTGTTAAGAACTTACTATGTGCCAAGCACTGTTCTAAGCACCGGGGTAGATACAGAGTAATCAGGTTGTCCCACGTGGGGCTCACAGTTTTAATCCCCACTTTACAGATGAGGTAAGTGAGGCACAGAGATGTTAAGTGGCTTGCTCAAGGTCACAAAGCAGACAAGACAATCCCTACCCGGGATTGGAACTCATGTCCTCTGACTCCCAAGCCCATAATCTTTCCACTAAACCATGCTGCTTCTCTATCAACCAATCAATCGATCAAGTTAAATCAGTCAATCAATCAATCGTATTTATTGAGCGCTTACTGTGTGCAGAGCACTGTACTAAGCGCTTGGGAAGTACAAATTGGCAACATATAGAGACAGTCCCTACCCAACAGTGGGCTCACAGTCTAAAAGGGGGAGACAGAGAACAAAGCCAAACATACTAACAAAATAAAATAAATAGAATAGATATGTACAAGTAAAATAAATAAATAAATATAGTAATAAATATGTACAAACATATATACATATATACAGGTGCTGTGGGGAAGGGAAGGAGGTAAGATGGGGGGATGGAGAGGGGTACGAGGGGGAGAGGAAGGAAGGGGCTCAGTCTGGGAAGGCCTCCTGGAGGAGGTGAGCTCTCAGTAGGGTTAAATGAACCACTGGAGCTGGAACTTGCTGGAACCTTGACCCATGGGCTTGGAAGTCAGAGGACATGTGTTCTAATCCCGACTCCACCATTTGTCTGCTGTGTGACCTTGGGCAAGTCGATTAACTTCTCTGTACCTCAGGTACCTCATCCGGAAAATGGGAATTAAGACTGTGAGCCCCACGTGGGACAACCTGATTACCTCATATCTACCCCAGCGCTTTGAACAGTGCTTGGCACATAGTAAGCACTTAACAAAGACCATAATAATAATAAACTTAATTAATTATGTTGATGAAAGGACACCTGAGTTTTCAGTGAAAGGACTCCCAGCTGGTGATACCGGCCAGAGCTGTGGGGATTAGTGCTGGTGGTTACCAGAAGGAAAAGGATGAATCTCTTTGAGAAAGCTGAAATAAAGATTGAGTGAATAATAATAATAGTAATTATGATATTTGTTAAGGGCTTACTTCGTGCCAGCCACTGTACTACTATGTGCCACTTGTTCTGCTCTGTGGGTTTGGGTAAGTCATTCTGGCCCGGAATGCCCTCCCTCCACTCATCCGCCAAACCAGCCCTCTTCCTCCCTACTGAGAGTTCACCTCCTCCAAGAGGCCTTCCCAGACTAAGCCCCCCCATTTTTCCTCTCTTCCTCCTCCTCCTCCCCTCCCCATCTCCCCCTTCCTCCCTACAGCACTTGTATATATTTGTACATATTTATTACTCTATTTTATTTGTACATATTTACTATAGTTATTTTATTAATGATGTATTTTGTTATCTGTCTCCCCCTTCTAGACTGTGAGCCTCTTGTTGGGTAGGGACCAACTCTATATGTTGCCGATTTGTACATCTCAAGCGCTTAGTACAGTGTTCTGCACACAGTAAGTGCTCAATAAATATGATTGACTGAATGAATGAATGAATTTAACTTCTCTGTTCCTCAGTTTCCTCACCTGGAAAATGGGAGTTGAATACCAGTTCTCCTCCTCCTTTAGACTATGAGCTCCATATGGGACAGAGACTGTGTCCAGTCTGATGATCTTCTATCAACCCAGTGCTTAGTATAGAGCTTGGCATATAACCAGTCCTTAAGAAATGCTACAATTATTTTCATTATTATTGTTATTAGATGGACTTCCCCAACTAAACCCTCATTTCCTCTTCTCCCACTCTTGTCTCTGTTGCCCTTGCACTTGGATTTTCACTCTTTATTCACCCCACCCTCACTTCCACAACATTTAGTTACTTATCTGGAATTTATTTATTTGTATTAAAGTCTGGCTCCCTTTCTAGACTGTAAGCTCCTTAAGGGCAGGGAACATTTCTGCCAACTCTGTTATATTGCACTTTCCCAAGCGCTTAGTTCAATGCTCTACATACAGAAAGCATTCAGTAAAAATGATTAATTGATTGATAAAACCTATGAATTTGCTGCAGCTAGAGAAAATAAAATAATTTTAAAACCTGCTCCCAAAAAGCTTGGAGATCATAATCAAAAAGAAGAGAATGCTCTAAAAGATTTCTGAGCTGCCTGATAATTTGGAAGTGGAAAGTCTAGTTTCAGAATGATGAATTCAAGCCAAAAGACTGAACATTCTACAAGAACACTCTAGGGCCTCATTCCTCCAAACACCTGATGTGATAAACAAGGGGAAAGATATTAAATCTGGCTCAGGAGTAAAAGGATAGTCTTCAAAGGTCAATCTCCCCTTTCTAGGGCTCTGCACTCAAGGGAGAAAGGAGAAATGTCTTCCTTTCAAAAAAGGCAAGAGCAGATTGACAGTGAAATAACATACCTCGCCAAGCATTTCAGTCTGCCATGAGGGTGCTGGCTGATTATGATACTCCTGCTGGGAAGTGCAAAAGACTACAGCTTTAATTGATTTGTATGGATTCTGGGGATGATTAAGGAGACATTGCTCGGAAGGAGAAGAAGATTAACTAGACTGTGTTCTCTGAAAGAGCTCTCTGAAAGAGCATTATAAGCCTTGGGCTTGCAGGTGCTGACAATTTCTCAATCTGCATTATATTTCATTCGTGCTGCGGTATTTGAACTCAAGCCACATAATAGTGTAGGTTCCCTGATCACCAGGAGTCGTGTAAATTTTGAAAGACACAGAAATGTCTTTGTGAAAAGCAGCATTGCCTAGGGGATAGAGCATGGGCCTGTGAATCAGGAAGACCTGAGTTCTAATCCTGATTCTGCCACCTCATCTGTGGAATCTGGATTAAGACTGAGGAATGGAAATCAATTCCACGTGGGACATGGACTGTGTCCAACCTGATTAGCTTGTACCTACCCCAAAGCTTAATACAGGGCCTGGCACATATTAAGCACTTAACAATTATCTTTAAAAAATAATTCTATGGGCTAATTATCAATATTAGAGCAGAATTTCTTTGAGGGTCCAGTTTCAAAGCTCCACGTGTTTATTATTAGAGTTGGCCACCTGTTGTCTCCATATTGTATAACTCAATTAATCAATAGCATTGATTGGGTACCTACACTGTGCAGGACATTGCATTAAGCTTTTGGGAGACAAAATAGAATTTGTAGACATGATCCCTGTCCTCAAAGATTTTGCAATCTAGAGGGGGAGGTAGACAGTTAAATAAATTACAAAGGGGAAAGAAAGGTTTTGTATGTGAGTTAGTGTTTAAGTATTAGGGTACTTAAATATGTACCAAAATACTTCAGGAGATTGAGCATATTGAACATCTTGCGCAGTATGTAAGTGCTTAAGAGTTAGTTGGGGGAGTGTTAATAAACTGTACTAATTAGAAATTAATCATGGAAGGCTCCTGGAGAATATGTGATTTAAGAAGGGCATGGTGAGAGCTGTGGTCTGTTGAATATGGAGGGAGAGGGAATTCTAGGAAGGGGGGAAAGGATGTGTCAGAGACCAGCGATGGGAGAAGAGATTAAGTCACTGTGAGTAGGTTAGCTTGAGCGTAACGAAGTGCGAGCTGGAATGTAGTGGGAGAAAAGAGTGGATGAGGAGCGAGAATGCCTTAAAGCCATAGTGAGGTGTTGCTAGATTTAGAGAATATGTGTGCATGTGTGTCTGTGTACGTATGTGTACTTGCCCTTCATGACACTGAGAGTGAAACTCAGTGGATGTTGTGTGAATCAACAATATCAAAATTGGAAAAAAAAATCATTTCCACCTGTTTTTGTGTGTGTGTGTGTGTGTGTGTGTGTGTGTGTCTGTACATACATACAATCCATTCTCCCATAATACCTGTTTTCACTCACATTTTCAACTGAGCACCATTGGGGAATTAGGAATTAGACAGTGATCATCTGTCCGGACAGAACTCAATGTGAGGTCAAAGAAACGGTTATTCAATCAATCAATCAATCAATCAATCGTATTTATTGAGCGCTTACTATGTGCAGAGCACTGTACTAAGCGCTTGGGAAGTACAAATTGGCATCACATAGAGACAGTCCCTACCCAACAGTGGGCTCACAGTCTAAAAGGGGGAGACAGAGAACAGAACCAAACATACCAACAAAATAAAATAAGTAGGATAGAAATGTACAAGTAAAATAAATAAATAAATAAATAAATAGAGTAATAAATATGTACAACCATATATACATATATACAGGTGCTGTGGGGAAGGGAAGGAGGTAAGACGGGGGGATGGAGAGGGGGACGAGGGGGAGAGGAAAGAAGGGGCTCAGTCTGGGAAGGCCTCCTGGAGGAGGTGAGCTCTCAGCAGGGCCTTGAAGGGAGGAAGAGAGCTAGCTTGGCGGAGGGGCAGAGGGAGGGCATTCCAGGCCCGGGGGATGACGTGGGCCGGGGGTCGATGGCGGGACAGGCGAGAGCGAGGTACAGTGAGGAGATTAGTGGTGGAGGAGCGGAGGGTGCGGGCTGGGCAGTAGAAGGAGAGAAGGGAGGTGAGGTAGGAGGGGGCGAGGTGATGGACAGCCTTGAAGCCCAGGGTGAGGAGTTTCTGCCTGATGCGCAGATTGATCGGTAGCCATTGGAGGTTTTTGAGGAGGGGAGTAATATGTCCAGAGCGTTTCTGGACAAAGATAATCCGGGCAGCAGCATGAAGTATGGATTGAAGTGGAGAGAGACACGAGGATGGGAGATCAGAGAGAAGGCTAGTGCAGTAGTCCAGACGGGATAGGATGAGAGCTTGAATTAGCAGGGTAGCAGTTTGGATGGAGAGGAAAGGGCGGATCTTGGCAATGTTGCGGAGCTGAGACCGGCAGGTTTTGGTGACGGCTTGGATGTGAGGGGTGAATGAGAGAGCAGAGTCGAGGATGACACCAAGGTTGCGGGCTTGTGAGACGGGAAGGATGGTAGTGCCGTCAACAGAGATGGGAAAGTCAGGGAGAGGACAAGGTTTGGGAAGGAAGACAAGGAGCTCAGTCTTCGACATGTTGAGCTTTAGGTGGCGGGCGGACATCCAGATGGAGATGTCCTGAAGGCAGGAGGAGATACGAGCCTGGAGGGAGGGGGAGAGAGCAGGGGCAGAGATGTAGATCTGGGTGTCATCAGCGTAGAGGTGATAGTTGAAGCCGTGGGAGCGAATGAGGTCACCAAGGGAGTGAGTGTAGATTGAGAACAGAAGGGGACCAAGCACTGAACCTTGGGGAACCCCCACAGTAAGAGGATGGGAGGGGGAGGAGGAGCCTGCAAAAGAGACTGAGAAAGAACGACCGGAGAGATAAGAGGAGAACCAGGAGAGGACGGAGTCCGTGAAGCCAAGGTCAGATAACGTGTGGAGGAGAAGGGGGTGGTCCACAGTGTCAAAGGCAGCTGAGAGGTTGAGGAGGATTAGGACTGAGTATGAGCCGTTGGATTTGGCAAGCAGGAGGTCATTGGTGACCTTTGAGAGCGCAGTTTCCGTGGAATGAAGGGGACGGAAGCCAGACTGGAGGGGGTCGAGGAGAGAGTTGTTGTTGAGGAATTCTAGGCAGCGCGTGTAGACAACTCGTTCAAGGAGTTTGGAAAGGAATGGTAGGAGGGATATGGGACGATAACTAGAAGGTGAGGTGGGGTCAAGAGAGGGTTTTTTTAGGATGGGAGAGACATGGGCATGTTTGAAGGCAGAGGGGAAGGAACCAGTGGAGAGTGAGCGGTTGAAGATGGAAGTTAAGGAGGGGAGAAGGGATGGAGCGAGAGATTTCATAAGATGAGAGGGAATGGGGTCAGAAGCACAGGTGGCCGGAGTAGCACTTGAGAGGAGGGAGGAGAGTTCCTCTGAGGATACCGCTGGGAAGGATGGGAGAGTAGCAGAGAGTGTTGAGAGCCGGGGGGTTGGAGAAAGGGGGGAAGAGACTTTGGGGCGGTCGGACCTGATGGATTTAATTTTGTTAATGAAGTAGGAGGCCAGATCGTTGGGGGTGAGGGAAGGAGGAGGGGGAGGAACCGGGGGCCTGAGAAGGGAGTTGAATGTACGGAAGAGCTGGCGGGGGTGATGGGCATGGGTGTCAATAAGGGAGGAGAAATAGTTTTGTCTGGCAGAAGAGAGAGCTGAGTTAAGGCAGGAAAGGATAAACTTGAAGTGAATGAGGTTGGCATATTCATAACATACTTAAATGCAAATTTTCCTTACCATGAAGTTCTTAAATAATGTAGCCCCTACATAATTAGGCAATGGACTCTATGCCTACCTGCCTTTGGTGTTCAAAGAAGGCTCCACTGATGGTGAAATTCACCTATGGGTGTGTCTGTGTCAGGAAAGGACAAAGTGAAATTCACAGTCACAAGAAGCAACATGGACTAGTGGATAGAACACAGGCCTGGGTGTCAGAAGGACCTGGTTTCTAATCCTGTCTCTGCTCTATGACCCTAGGCAATTCACTTAACTTCTCTGTGCTTCAGTTACCTCATCTGTACAGTGGGAAATAATATTGTGGGACGTGGATTGTGTCCAACCTGATTAGCTCAAATTTACCCCAGTGCTTAGAACAGTGCCTGGCACATACTAAATGCATAAGAAATACCATAACAAACAAAAAGAACCATACAGGTTCAGATAAATTACCTTTCATTATAATGTCATTTTTGCCATTTGTAGTGTCTGGTGCTGTTTTTGCTTTTCATCCTTGTCTCAAGATTCTTATGAAGCTTCTACTCCAAAAGAGCAGCTTCTTTCCAGTGTGTCGTGTGGCAAATTATTTCCCATTTACAGCCAAGATGCAGCGATTTTGGAGGCTTTGATTTACTGAATCCTTAAAATGTTTCCTCCGGCCTCCTTGCTTTGTTCTCAGTTTCACCTCACCACACAGCAGCTGTTTTATAACCCACGGTTGACCATTGTCTGCACAAGATGCACCCAGTCAGTCAGTCAATTGTATTTATTGAGTGCTTACTCTGTGCAGAGCACTGTACTAAGAGCTTGGGAGAGTACAGTACAACAAAGTAACAGACACATTCCCTGCCCACAGCAAGCTTACAGTCTAGAGGAGGAGACAGACTTTAATAGAGCTAAATAACAGATAGGTACATAGGTGCTGTGGGGCTGGGAGGGAGGGAGCAAGTCAGGGCAATGAGATGGGAGCAGGAGAAGAGGAGAGGAGGGCTTAGCCAGGGAAGGCTTCTAGGAAGAGAAGCGCCTTCAATACGACTTCGAAGCGGGGAAGAGTAATTGTCAGATAGAAGGGAGGGCGTTCCAGGCCTGACGCAGGATGTGAGTGAAAGGCCAGCGGTGAGATAGATGAGATTGAGGTACAATGAGTAGGTCGGCACGTAGCTAAGTGTGTGGGCTGGGTTGTAGTAGGAGAGTAGTGAGTCAAGATAGGAGGGAGCCAGGTGATTGAGCGGTCAGTGATGAGGGGTCAGTGATAAGAGACAGACATTATTCTAGGAATGCAGTATTTGTGATCCACTCTTGTCATGTGATGTTAAGTATGGGGCATAAATACTACTAATGGAGCAGCTCAGAATTGTATGTGATGTCTGTGGGGAGTCTACGTATGACAGCCTTGAACAATCAATCGATCAATCAACCAGTGGTATTAATTATGTGCTTACTGTGTAAAATAAGGATTCCTGCTAGGCATACCCACCTCACAGAATGCTCTACCTGAGTCTTTGTTCAGAAACCCACACTGATGATGGCAAAGCCCCAGATACATTCCATTTATATGTTTTACTCCTCGCCTCACAGCACTTGTGTATATATGTACATTTTTATTATTCTATTCATTTTATTAATGCTGTGCATATATCTATAATTCTATTTGTTTATATTGACGCTATTGATGCCTGTCTACTTGTTTTGTTTTGTTGCCTGTCTTTCCCCTTCTAGACTGTGAGCCCGTTGTTGGGTAGGGATTGTCTCTGATGCTGAATTGTACTTTCCAAGTGCTTAGTACAGTACTCTGCACACAGTAAGCACTCAATACGATTAAATGAATGAATGAAATAAAAAATGATATTGCTATGAAAACCTAGGGCACAATATTTGTGGGCTTACTGTGTGCATGGTACTGTATTAAGGACTTGGGAAATCATCAATCGCATTTATTGAGCACTTACCGTGTGCAGAGTACTGTAGCTCACTGTGGGCATGGACTGTATCCGTTATATTGTTATAGCATACTCTAAGTGCTTAGTACAGTGCTCTGCTCACAGTAAGTACTCAAAAAATAGAATTGACTGACTAGCTGTATTAAGCACTTAGGAAAGTACAATGTAACAGCGTTGGTAGGCACATTCCCAGCTCACAACAAAAATACAATAGAGTTGGTGGATGTGATAGGTGCTCACAAGGGGTGCTCACAAGGAAATTACAGTCTATGGGGACTGTAGACTATAAGCCCATTATAGGAAGGGAACTTGTCTGCTAATTCTGTTGTATTATATCTCCCAAGCACTTAGTACAGTGCTCTGCACGTAGTAAGTGTTCAATAAATAAATAAATTGACTCTTTGTTTCTAAACTCTCTCAAAAGGGTGGGAAGTGATAATATATGAATCTTGAAGGCCACCTCCCCCTTGTCTCCTGACTTCCAGAAAGCACTACAGGTCTGTAGACCTCTGGTTTGGTCGGGAGCCTCACCACATCATCACCACACTCTGCTTAACAATCTTCCAAATAATGTTCTCCACTCAATTTTCTAGTTCTTTATCTAACCAGAGAATATTAGTGGATAGAGCACAGGCCCAGAAGTCAGAGAGACCTGGGTTCTAATCCCAGCTCCACCACCTCTCTGCTGTGTGACCTTGGGCGAGTCACTTCACTTCTCTGGGCTTCAGTTACCTCATCTGGAAAATGGGGATTAAGGGTGTGAGCCCCACGTGGGACAGGGACTGTGTCCAACCTGATTAACTTGTATCTACTCCGCTGCTTGGCACATAAGAGGCTTGGTTTAATGGATAGAGCACAGGCCTAGGAGTCAGAAGGTTCTGGGTTCTAATCCTGGCTCTGCCACGTGTCTGCTCTGTGACCTTGGGCAAGTCACTACACTTCTCTGGGCCTCAGTTACCTCATCTGTAAAATGGGAATTAAGAGTGTGAGCCCCATGTGGGACAGGGACTGTGTTCAACAAGATTAGCTTTTATCTACCCCAATGCTTAGGACAGTGCTTGGCACATAGTAAGTACTTAACATGTACTGTTTTATTATTATTATTATTATTATTATTATTATTACCACTGGCCTTCCCTGACTAAGCCCTCTTTTCCTTTTCTCCCTCTCCCTCCTGCCTCACCCGGACTTGCTCCCTTCATTCCTCCCCACCTCCCAGCCCCACAGCACTTTTGTACAGATCTGTAATTTATTTATTTATATGAATGTCTGCATCCCCCTCTAGACTGCAAGCTCATTGTGGGCAGGGAATATGTCTGTTTATCATTGTATTGTACTCTCCCAAATGCTTAGTATGGTGCTCTGCACACAGTAAGCACTCAATAAATGCTATCAAATGAATGAAAAAATCAATAATAATATTATATTATATTATCTATTCATATTATAATATTATATACATAATAATAGTCTTGATCCCAGCCCATGTTATTCCCCCCTCCCCACATGGCACCGATTTTTGAATATTTTTTTAGAAGTACAGTGCACACTTGTACTTCAGTCAAGTTGGTGGTTTCCCCAACCACATTCCCCTCTCCTCCTCTGCTCCCTGACCTATATTTGGCTGAAGCTCAGTACACAGTAAGTGCTCAATAGATACGATTGAATGAATGAATGAACAAATGAATGAAATAAAAAATGATATAGGTAACCTCACAAGGCAGTAGATGGGTGCTCTGCTTGACACTGACGTCTTCAGCAATTTTTCACGATTCCTGCTGGGCATGCAGGGGTCAAAAACCCTCTCTGTTGCTAGCAGAGGCTCAGCTCTGCCATCTTTACATTTTACTGCACATATACAATGAAATAAAAAATGATGTTGCAGTAAAATTCTTAGGGCACATCATTAAGCTTAACAGGGGAGTTCAGAGTTCCTGAAGAATCATTGTTTCGTTTTATCCCTCCTCTTTAAATAGTCTCCTTTGACTGACTACGTGGATTAGTTTTGTCTAGGTCTTTGGAAACTTGGGAGAATTTCAAGAAATCTTTCATTTTTTTAATGATATTTGTTACCATGGGACCATGTATATGCACCATGTATCATGTGACCATGTGTCAAACACTATTCTAAGCACTAGGGCAGATACAGGTTAATTAGGTTGAGCAGAGTGTCACCGGAAAGAATAAAAGAAAAATTCTAGCCGTTCACTATATATCCTTTTATACTGTTCAACACCATAAAATTACGTCCATCAAGCATAAAAAATGCTTATAATTTTACAACTGTCAATTGATTGCATTTAAATTTGACAGCACTGTTGTGAAATCTTGATGTAATTTCTGGTTTATCTTTAACCATTTGCTTCTCCACACTCTGCCAACTACATGTTTACAAAGGCTATCACAGCTAGAGAATTTCAATGCATAGTGTCAGGCTTATTAGTTCCTGATATAATTCATTGCATTTTCAGGGTGTTCTCCTATGGAATAAGAAATGATATAGCAGTTTCATACACAGTTCCAGAGGTATGTTTTTCAAAAATCCCTAGCTGTAAAAGTCTCATTAAAAATAATTCATTAGTTACAGGTGTATCACAACATTCAAAATGAGTTTACCCATTTTGGGTAAACTAATTTACTCTAGTACATTTCCCACTTTATAAGCTTTGAAAGTTTGGCTCCAATTCATTCATTCATTCAATCGTATTTATTGAGTGCTTACTGTGTGCAGAGTATGGATCAGGAGCGTTTGGCTTGGCTCAGCAGAAAAAGCCCGGGCTTTGCAGTCAAAGGTTATGGGTTCCTTCATTCATTCATTCATTCAATCGTATTTATTGAGCGCTTACTGTGTGCAGAGCACTGTACTAAGCGCTTGGGAAGTACAAGTTGGCAACATATAGAGATGGTCCCTACCCAACAGCGGGCTCACAGTCTAGAAGGGGGAGACAGACAACAAAACAAAACATATCAACAAAATAAAATAAATAGAATAAATATGTACAAATAAAATATAGTAATAAATACATACAAACATATATACAAGTGCTGTGTGGAGGGGAAGGAGGTAAGGCGGGGGGATGGGGAGGGGGAGGAGGGGGAGAGGAAGGAGGGGGCTCAGTCTGGGAAGGCCTCCTGGAGGAGGTGAGCTCTCAGTAGGGCTTTGAAGGGAGGAAGAGAGCTAGCTTGGCGGATGTGCGGAGGGAGGGCATTCCAGGCCAGGGGGAGGACGTGGGCTGGGGGTCGACGGCGGGACAGGTGAGGACGAGGCCCGGTGAGGAGATTAGCGGCAGAGGAGCAGAGGGTGTGGGCTGGGCTGTAGAAGGACAGAAGGGAGGTGAGGTAGGAGGGGGCAAGGTGATGGACAGCCTTGAAGCCGAGGGTGAGGAGTTTTTGCCTCAATCCCCATTTTACAGATGAGGTAACTGAGGCACAGAGAAATTGAACTGACTTGCCTATGGTCACAAAGCAAACAACTGGTGGAGCCAGGATTAGTACCCAAGTCCTCCTATTCCCAGGCCCATGCTCTAACCACTATGCCAAAATAATAGCAATAATAATAACAATAATAATGTAAACATCCTGGAGAGTGCTCCAGGCACATGCCCTACTGGGTTCAAATCCCAGCTCTGCCAATTGTTAGCTGTGTGACTTTGGGCAAGTCACCTAACTTCTCTGTGCCTCAGTTACCTCATCTGTAAAATAGGGATTAAGACTGTGAGCCCCCCGTGGGACAACCTGATTACCTTGTAACCTCCCCAGTGCTTAGAATAGTGTTTTGCACATAGTAAGTGCTCAATAAATGTCATCATTATTATACAGCGCTTAGAACAGTGCTTTGCACACAGTAAGCGCTTAACAAATGCCGTCATTATTAAATGAAGTGATTATTGAATAGGAAGACAGTGTTTTCTACGGTATCTAACATGAAAGTCATCTGTCAAACCGTAATAAAGCTTTCAGCAAACAAATTCAGATTGACACACGTGTAAGACTACATGCACTCCTTAAAGTGTGAGTGGATCCACATACACATACGAAATAAAGGGACTGTGTCCAACCTGATTTGCTTGTATCTAGCCCAACACTTACTATGGTGCATGGCACATAGTAAGCACTTAACAAATACCACAATAATTATTACTACTACAGTTAACACCCCTGAGAAGTATAGATAAAGCAGCGTGGCTCAGTGGAAAGAGCATGGGCTTTGGAGTCAGAGGTCATGGGTTCAAATCCATGCTCCGCCGCTTGTCAGCTGTGTGACTTTGGGTAAATCACTCAACTTCTCTGTGCCTCAGTTCCCTCAACTGTAAAATAGGGATTAAGACTGTTAGCCCCCCGTGGGACTACCTGATCACCTTGTAACCTCCCCAGCACTTAGAACAGTGCTTTGCACATAGTAAGTGCTTAATAAATGCCATTATTATTATGGATGGTGCCACAGTGATCACACCCAAGTGGAGACATTTTAAGAGGTGGCAACAACCGCCTCAACAGTGCTCTGCACACAGTAAGCACTCAATAAATACGACTGAATGGAATGAACAACACTTCAATAATCCCCTCAACAAACCGTTCAAGCTAACGTTCTCCTAAGGATAGTTTTTCTGCCAACTTAAGGCTTTTGTCTTGTCGTACGCCATCGAGTCGTTTCTGACCCATAGCGATACCACGGGCGCATCTCTCCCAGAGTGCTCCACCTCCATCTGCAATCGTTCTGGTAGTGGATCCATAGAGCTTTCTTGTTAAAAATATGGACGTGGTTTGCCATTGCCACCTTCCACGCGGTAAACTCAAGTTTCCGCCCTCGACTCTCTCCCGTGCCACTGCTGCCCAGCACGGGTGAGTTTTGACTTGTAGCCGATTGCCTTCCGCTCGCTAGCCACTAGCCAAGCTAGGAATGGAATGGGTAGGCCTCTGCTTGACTCTCCCTCCCGTAGCTGAGACTGGTAGAGTTCTGGAAACTCTCCAGGTGTGACCCTGAGAGGGGATAAGGCTTCTACGGAAACCCTATTTACTGAAGTCGTCAGTGCAATCAGAGATATGAAGAAATAGCAAAACACCCAGATCTGATAGAAGTAGGGGATTCCCTGCTTGTATAATTTCCTTCTTTTTTTTTATTAACAGTTTTGGTAAAGCACTTACTAAGCTCCAGGCATTATACTAAGCACTGGGGTAGATGCAAGTTAGCCAGATTACACACAGTCCAAGTCCCACATGGGGTTCACAGTCTTAATTCCCATTTTACCAATGAAGTAACTGAGTCACAGAAGAGTAGAGTAACTTGCCCAAGGGTACACAACAGACAAATGATGGAGCCAGTATTAGAACCGAGGTCCTTCTGACTCCCGGGCCTGTGCTCTATCCACTAAACCACAGTGCTTCTCACGTCTTCTAGAAGAAAGGATAATGATGACCTCCCAGCCTTCTGTCTTTCCTCACTCCAGTCCATACTTCACTCTACTCCCCGGATCATTTTTCTACAAAAGAGTTCAGGACATGTTACCTGCTCCTCAAAAACCTCCAGTGAGAAGCAGCATGGCTCAGTGGAAAGAGCCTGGGCTTTGGAATCAGAGATCATGGGTTCAAATTCCGCTCCCGCCACTTGTCAGCTGTGGACTTTGGGCAAGTCACTTAACTTCTCTGGGCCTCAGTGACCTCATCTGTCAAATGGGGATTAAGACTGTGAGCCCCCCACGGGACAACCTGATCACCTCGTAACCTCCCCAGCACTTAGAACAGTGCTTTGCACTTAGTAAGCGCTTAATAAATGCCATTATTATTATTATTATTATTATTATTATTATTATCCATCTCTGTATCAAACAAAAAGTCCTCACCATTGACTTTAAGCCACTCCATCACCTTTCCCCCTCCTACCTCACCTCACTACTCTCCTTCTGCAACCCAGCGCTCACACTTCTCTCCTCTAATGCTAAGCTTCTCGCTGTGCCTCAATCTCACCTGTCTCGCTGTGGACCCCTCACCCACGTCCTGCCTCTGGCCTGGAATGCCCTCCCTCCTCAAATCTGACAAACAAATACCCTCCACCCCTTCAAAGATTTACTGAAGGAACATCTCCTCCAGGAGGCCTTCCCAGACTAAGTCCCTCCTTTCCTCTTCTCCCACTCCCTTCTGCTTCACCCTGTTTTGCTCTTGGTTCTTTCCTCCTCCCAGCCCCATAGCACTTACATACATATAATAATAATAATAATAATAATAATAATGGTATTTATTAAGCACTTATTATGTGCAAAGCACTGTTCTAAGTGCTGGGGAGATTACAAGGTGATCAGGTTGTCCCACGGGGGGCTTACAGTCTTAATCCCCATTTTACAGATGAGGGAACTGAGGCACAGAGAAGTTAAGTGACTTTCCCAAAGCTGACAAGCGGCAGAGCCTGGATTTGAACCCATGATCTCTGACTCCAAAGCCCGTGCTCTTTCCACTGAGCCACGCTGCATTTATTTATTTGTGTTTATGTCTCTCCCCCCATGTAGACTGTAAGATCATTGTGGTCGGGGAATGTGTCTGTTTATTGTTGTATTGTACTCTCTCAGGTGCTCCTTACAGTACTCCTTCCACTAGGCCATGCCACTTCCTCACTTTTCATAGTCCAACTTGACTAATGATGAAAGCTCATTGTGGGCAGGGAATGTGTATGTTTATTGCTGTATTGTACTCTCCCAAGCGGCTTAGTACAGTGCTCTGTACGCAGTAAGCTCTCAGTAAATACGATTGATTGAATGAAAGAATGATGATAGTGGTATTTGTTAAATGCTTCCCATGTGCCAGGCACTGTACTAAATGCTGGGGTAGATACAAGATAATCAGGTTGGACACAGTCTCTGTCCCACATGGGGTTCACATTCTTAATCCTCATTTTCCTGATAAGGAAACTGAGGCACAGAGAAGTTAAGTGATGTGCCCAAGGTCTCACAGCAGACAAGTGACAGACTAATGAACAGTTTCCTGAGCAGTAGCTGTAATAACAGCATTTATTAAGTTATTCCTGTGTAAATCAGTGCAGTAGCAATTGGGAGGAAATACACACATGAGTAGTACACACGTCCCTTGCCAACAAGGCTCACAGTCTAAGAATAAAGGGGGAGAGAAGACTGGTAGCAGACTCGTAAGGAAAGAAGAAACAATAAAAACACAAAAACAATATGAAAGACAAGAACAAACACACAAAACAAAAATAAAAAGGCAGTTGGGAACTGTTTCTAGAGCAGGAGATTTTGGGCTCCTCCCAGCTTAGAGACCAACAGTCAGAGATGACCAAAGCTTTAGCAGCCGCCATGGTCTTTCTAATATTCTCTAAATTGTGGAGACCTCATTATGTGGATAATTGGGTTCTTTATAGTAGTAATAATAAGAAGAAAAAATATTTGTTAAGCCCTTACTGTATGCTAAGCACTGTATTGTGTCCTAGGGTAGATGCAGATGAACAGGTCCTACATGAGGCTCACAGAGTAAGTCAGAAAGAGAAGAGATATTGACTCCCCATTTTGCAGATGAGAAAACTGAGACAAAGAGAAGTTTGGCGACTTGCCCTAGGTCACACAGCAGGTGAGTGGTGGAGTCGGGATTAGAACCCAGGTCCTCTGACTCCCAGCTCTGTGGTCTTCCCACTTGGCCATGCTGCTTTCTGCCACAGTTATGTAAAGCAGGGAGAGAACAAGGCCCCGGGATGATGTGAAGGGGTCCAGAATACACTGTATCCACCCCAGAGCTTAGTAGGCTTAGTGGAAAGAGCTCAGGCTTGGGAGTCAAAAGTCGTGGGTTCTAAACCCGGCTCTGCCACTTGTCAGCTGTGTGACTTTGGGCAAGTCACTTAACTTCTCTGTGACTCAGTTACCTCATCTGTAAAATGGGGATTAAGACTGTGAGCCCCACCTGATAACTATGTATCTCCCCAAGAGCTTAGAACAGTACTTGAGACATAGTAAATGCTTAACAAATACCATCATTATTAGTATTATTATTACAGTGCCTGGCACATAGTAAGCATTTAACAAATATCATAATTATTACATTACCAAGCCCCAGCGAGGCTGCTCCATGAGTGGAAGGCTGACAGCATTCCTTGGCTGTTCAGTCTTTCCTAGTCTCCCTGCTTCCAACCTCACTCCTTTCCAGGCTATTCTCAACTCCACGGATTGGGTCATTTTCTGAAACATTGTTCGGCTTGCCTTCCCGTCTTCACAAATCCCTATTGTACTGTTCTCTCCCAAGTCCTTAGTATATCATTACTATTATTATTATTACTATTATGGTATTTGTTAAGCACTTACTATGTGCCAGTGCTCTGCATACAGTAATCATTGATTGAATGACTGATCGAAAGGATGTTAATTCTTCTCTGCAATCAATCCAAGACGTCTCTGACCCTCCTACTTATACATGTTCATGGCCCAGCATACCCAGCTCACACTCTTCAACCCTGCAACCCTCTCAAGCTAATCCGCTCACTGGGTTTGAATCTTTTCTCTCCTCTGGCCAACCTCTATCTAGCTCACACCTTCCTCCATCAAATCCTGCAGACCACCACTCTCCCTACCCCCCAAAGCCTTCTGTAATCACATTTCCTCAAAGAATCCTTCCCCGATTAAATTCTAATCTTCCCAGTGTATATATCCAATTGCTACTTCAGCACTTCTGCACTCATACTTCCTTGACAATTATGCACATCTTTCATATCTTATTACTTAGGCACTAACTTTAGCTCATAACCCTTTTTTCATCTTTAACTTCTGTCCCTAATGCTTTGTATTGTCTGTCTGCCTCACTAGATTGTAAATTCATCAAGGACAAGAGTCACAGCTACCTAGTCCTGCTGTTCAATTCACTATGGTTACTACTAATACAGTGCTCTGCAGACAAGTAGGTCCTCAATTCATCAATAGGATTTATTGAGCGCTTACTGTATGCTTAGCAGTGTGCTAATTTCTTGAGAGAGTACAAAAGAGTTGGTGGATCTGTTCCCTGCCCACAGCTGTCTAGGGGGAATAAAATGACATTCTGTAATCATTCATCTCCAATTACATGCCATTAGATAATTGGTTCTTTCTTGTGAAATGATATAATAGTGTTTCCTCATTTATTGGCCTGATTGATTTGCGAAATAAAAGCAAATATACATTTTTTTAATGAAAATGACTGCTTAAATAAGACTGTGGCTAATGTGCACTTCATTTTTGCGAGAACCTCATTTCAACATGTCAACCATAATTGTTACTTATATTGTTTCATCAAAGTCTTTCCTATTTTGCTTAGTGCTGTAATCAAACAATTAATCAAAAGTATTTATTGAGCACCTATGTGCTTTATTGATTATAGTAAGGCCTTTGACTGCATGGAGCATGAGAAACTCTGGAGTACCTTAAGGAAAATGGGCATGCCAGACCATTTAATTGCACTAATATGGAACCTGTATGACAAACAGGAGGCTGAAATAAGAAAAGAATATGGAGAAACGGATTGGTTTCACATTAGTAAGGATGTAAGGATGTATCTTATCACCTATTCTGTTAATCCTTTGCAGCAAATCCCTAATGAGAGAAGCTGGATTGGATGAAGATGAATAAGGAGTATAGATTGGAGGAAGGAATATAAACAACCTTCATTATGCTGATGCTACAACCCTACTAGCAGAAAGTGAAGAAGATTTGAAGGGCTTATTATTAAAAGTTAAGGAACAGAGCAAAAAAATGGACCTATATTTGAACGTCAAGAAAACAAAGATCATGACAACTGGAAGTTTTACCACATTTGTAGTGGATAGAGAGAAGATTGAAATAGTTGACAATTTTTCTCTCATGGAATTGATATTCAGTAATAAAGGAACTAGTAGCCAAGAAATATGCCAAAGATTAATGTTGGAAAGACTCGCTGTGAAGACCCTGGAAAAAGTCATGAAATCTGCTGATGTAATAATTGTCACAATAATACATATTGTCACCTCTATGATGTTTCCAGTGACAATGTATTGATCGAAATGCTGGACAGTGAAAAAACTGCATAGAAAGAACATTGATTCTTTTGAAATGTGGTGTTTGAGAAGACTTTTGCAAATACCATGGACTGCCTGAAAAACAAACAAATGGATTTTGGAGCAAATTAAACTGAAGTGGTCTTCGGAAGGCCAAATGACTAGACTTAGATTAGCATATTTTAGACACATAATCAGGAGGATTAATTCTCTGGAGAAGACACTAATGCTAGGAAATGTCCAGGGAAAATGTGAAAGAGGCAGATGGGCAGCTAGATGGATAGAGAGACCATAACGATGATAACAGAAGAACTGTTAGAAAGTTTGTGGGTTATGGCAGAGGACAGGACATTCTGGAGAAAGTGTATCTATGGAGTCGCTATGAATTGGAAATGACTCGACGGCACTTAATAATAATAATAATTGTGAGTAGAGCTCTGTATTAAAGCCTTAGGAGAGTGCAATCAATCAATGGTATTTACTGAGCACTTACTATGTGCAGAGCACTGTACTAAGTGCTTGGGAGAGTACAATACAAGGCACTTAATATATTGCTCTGCACATAGTAAGCACTCAATAAATACCCTAGATTGATGAATTCCAATAGAGTTTGCAGACATAATCACAGCCTATGGGGAGCTTTCGTTTTAGCAGATGTGTATTAGGATCAATCAGTCAATCAATCAATGACACACTGACCGTTTACTGTTTGCATAACCCTGTACTAAGTATTGGCTGAGCATAATACAATAGAGTTGGTAGATGCAGTCTCTGCCCACAAGGAACTCAGAGACCAGAGAGGAAGACAGACACTAAGATAAATTATAGATAAGGGAAATGGTAGATATGTATATCAGGCCTATGGAGCCAAGGAGAGGGTGATTGGCCTATCATCTCTATGCTGATGACACCCAAATCTACCTCTCTGCCCCTGCTCTTTCTCCCTCCCTCCAGGCTCGCATCTCCTCCTGCCATCAGGACATCTCCATCTGGATGTCTGCCCGCCACCTAAAACTCAACATGTCCAAGACTGAACTCCTTGTCTTCCCTCCCAAACCCTGCCCTCTCCCTGACTTTCCCATCACTGTTGATGGCACTACCATCCTTCCCGCCTCACAAGCCCGCAACCTTGGTGTCATCCTCGACTCCGGTCTCTCGTTCACCCCTCACATCCAAGCCATCACCAAAACCTGCTGGTCTCACCTCCGCAACAAAGATCCGCCCTTTTCTCTCCATCCAAACTGCTACCCTGCTTGTTCAAGCTCTGATCCTATCCTATCTGGATTACTGTATCAGCCTCCTCTCTGATCTCCCATCCTCCTGTCTCTCCCCACTTCAATCCATACTTCACGCTGCTGCCTGGATTGTCTTTGTCCAGAAACGCTCTGGGCATGTTACTCCCCTCCTCAAAAATCTCCAGTGGCTACCAATCAATCTGCACATCAGGCAGAAACTCCTCACACTGGGCTTCAAGGCTCTCCATCACCTCGCCCCCTCCTACCTCACCTCCCTTCTCTCCTTCTACAGCCCACCCCGCACCCTCCGCTCCTCTGCCGCTAATCTCCTCACCGTACCTCGTTCTCGCCTGTCCCGCCATCGACCCCCGGCCCACGTCATCCCCCGGGCCTGGAATGCCCTCCCTCCCCACATCCGTCAAGCTAGCTCTCTTCCTCCCTTCAAGGCCCTACTGAGAGCTCACCTCCTCCAGGAGGCCTTCCCAGACTGAGCCCCCTCCTTCCTCTCCCCCTCCTCCCCCTCCGCATTCCCCCGCCTTACCTCCTTCCCCTCTCCACAGCACATGTATATAGGTATATATGTTTGTACGTATTTATTACTCTATTTATTTATTTATTTATTTATTTATTTTACTTGTACATATCTATTCTATTTATTTTATTTTGTTAGTATGTTTGGTTTTGTTCTCTGTCTCCCCCTTTTAGACTGTGAGCCCACTGTTGGGTAGGGACTGTCTCTATATGTTGCCAATTTGTACTTCCCAAGTGCTTAGTACAGTGCTCTGCACACAGTTAGCGCTCACTAAATAAGATTGATTGATTGATTGATTATGCACTAACTATGTGTCAAGCACTGTTCTAAGCAGTTAATCAGGTCGGTCACAGTCTAAGTACATCCAGAGAGGGTGGGCTGGAGCCCAAATGGGGAATGATGACTACAGCGAATTGGAGATGGTCAAAAGATTAGAGGTCTCTGTTGGGGAATGGGGTAGATTTGCAAGGATGGGGTGTGTGGGAAAAAACACAGGTAGGGAGGTTGTGGTTGGAGAGGAAAATTTCAGAACTGGTGAGGTTTGAGATTGTACAGTGACTAGAAATGGTTAGATGGTGAGGTGGTGAGGTGGAGGCAGGAGGTCTATTGAGTTGAGGGGTAAGAGGAAGAGGGCAGCAGAAAGGTCACTGGAAACATCCCCAGGGATATTTTTTAAATCTCTGAGGATCAGTATAAGGATGGAGGGAGAGAGAAGGATTCAAAATGTTTTAGAAAATTGGAGGAGGGTCCTGAGGGGTGGCAGATGACTGGGACTCGTATATAGAGTGGGCGGGCAGTAGTGGTGGATGATATGGGATTCAAAGGAAGGCAAAAGAAGGATGGGGGAGGTGGGATGGTACAAAAGTGGCTTTGGAGAGTGAGAAGAAAACCACTCCTTCCCATTTCCCAGTGAGTCTTGGGGAGTGGGAGAAAATCAATCCATCAATCAGTGGTATATATTCATTCATTCATTCAATTGGTATTTTTTGAGGCTTACTGTGTGCACAGCACTGTACTAAACACTTGGAAGAGTATTGATTCCTTACTATGTGCAGATGAATAAACATAACATCAGTATGAAAGTGGCATTATTTTCATTTTTAATGGTACTTGTTACGCACTTATTAGTTGCCAGGCCCTGCACTAGAAACACTGGCAGAGATGCAAGATAATCAGGTTGGACACAATCCTCGTCCTACATGGGGCTAACAGTCTAAGGGGGAGGGAGAAAGTTGTTTTGTACGTATTGTACTAATGAGACAATTGAATAATAATAATAATAATTATGGTATTTGTTAAGTGCTTACTATATGTTGAGCTGTTCAAAGTGCTGGGGTAGATACAAGGTAATCAGGTTGTCCCACGCGGGGCTCACATTCTTCATCCCCATTTTACAGATGAGTTAACTGAAGCTCAGAGAAGTTGAGTGACTAGTCCAAGATCACACAGCAGACAGGGGACAGAGCTGGTATTAGAAGCCAGGTCATCTGACTCTCAGGCCTGTGCTCTATTCACTAGGCCTGCTGCTTCTCACGTATTATTATCAATATTATTATTCTCATCATTACAATTTGGGAATCACTACTTCTGTGCATAGCACACTTTTCTAGGAATGAGGTTTCACTTCCTTTGACTACCAGGTAGCCTGATCTCATTTTTCACCTTAAGCTCTTCTTTTCACAAACTACACTGTCAAGAATGCACATTACCAATTTAGCAAGATTAAGATCATTGTTACTCTGGCAGTATATGGAGGTCTTGATTCATATTTGTATAAACATGACCTACTTCACTATGTCACGCCAGGACTGAAACTATTTTATTTGTTTCCTGTCACATTGCAAATTGATTTTAAAATGTGACTGCCTTCTAAAGCCCGGAATTGTTTTGCCTGAGCTTAAATACTGCTTAAACCAAATTTAGTGATCTGTGTATTTTCACATATTCCTTGGCTGTATCCATTCAACTGCCCAGTTATTTGTGATAATATGCTACAGGATCAGTTCTTTCCTATTTTCAAAATATGAAATTTATTAACCTCATACCATTAGGAAGAAGAAATACCTTTGATTTTACATAATGCCTCAAAAAGTATGTGTGGTTGATCTGCTATAGGATGTCCATATTTAACTTAGTTATAAACTTGGGAAGTCCTGTAGGTAATCTTACTGCTCAACAGAGGTTTTACCCATAAATATTGATTTACTGAGAAGATCTCTAAACCTATTTTGGCTAGTGAAAGGGAAAGTGATATATTTGCTCTTTTATGCTCTTTTCCACTCTATTTTGGCAATAGTGTATTTTACAGCATAGATGCCAACTTCGAAAAAGGGCATTGTTCATATATAGTTTGTTGTGTCTTCCAACTGCTTCAAAGCTGTAGGTAAGCGTACTAAATCCTCTCATTTCAAGTACAGTGTTAACAATTTTCAAATAATTATAAATTACTTGGCAATGCCGAAGCAGTCAGCTTGCTTGATTAGGGAACATATTAACTATATTTTTTTAAAGACACGTTAGATTAATGGGAATGAAAAGAAATTTAGAGCTATGACTCTAACTGTTGAAATTTAATATTGTATTAATCTTTGAGTAAGCAGAGAAAATGGTTATTTTAATTCAATCTTTTTTTAATCTTTGGGTGTAAGAATTTTCTTTCTATTGTACCCATGCTGTTCAATAAAAATGACTTAGAGTCTGAGGATAGCGCTATTTAAATTACAGGGCTTTTTGTCTGCATTTCAGACATCAAGACAGAATGAGGTAGGTTTTGAGGTGACGGGGAGGACCCACTGAAACACTATAATTCAAAGAGGTAAATTGAATTCCTACTTGGAAGTGCTGAGGAAAAATTATAAGGCATGCTGCGTTTATTGATTTTAGAAAAGCTCTGAAGATCCCATTTTAAAAGAAGAATTTCCCCCTAAAGAAGTCACTTTACACCCATAATTAGTTGCCTTACTAAATAAAATATGGCATAGCTTAATGGTCCGTGTGGAAATAGGATGGAAAACTAAGTGGGCTCACTGTGAAATGTTAGAAATAACAAACGAGCTACCTTTTATTTAGAGTTTGAAACCCTTTTGGCTGTAAGCTGCCCTCTAAATTGCAAACTCCTTGAGGGGCTACCAATTATATTGTACTCTCCCAAGTGCTTAGTTCAGTGCTCTGCACACAGTAAGTGTTCAATAAATGCCACTAATTGGTTGATTGGTTGATGGGATAATGAGCAAGACTTAGCCTCTCCCACACCCATCCCCAGAGTTGCAATATCAGCAGCGCAGCAAACGGCCACTCAAGTTTAAAGACTGCACGTGCATCTTTAAACATGATTAGCTTTAAACTGGTGGGCAGCAGGTGCAGGTTTTGGGAGGAGGTTTGAGTCACCTCACTGTTGGAAGGCTCTGCGAAGTAAACCCACCACTTCCTGCTGGAAAGAATGGCAGCCCGAAGGTTTACTTTTGTGCAAAGTTCAGAAAAGTGACCCTTAATACTTATATTCCTGATTAGAATTGTTTTTTTTATTTCCCCATCTGTGAATGACATTTTAGAAAAGAGTGAGCTGCCCCTGTGTTTGAAAGCCTATCTTAAAAATAACTAACTTTGATATTTGTAAGCTGAAACTCTTGGCATCTGACATGCTGCCAGATAATAATGATAACATTTATTAAGCACTTACTGTGGGCAAAGCACTGTTCTAAGCGCTGGGGAGGTTACACGGTGATCAGGTTGTCCCACAGGGACATCCCACAGTCTTAATCCCCATTTTACAGATGAAGTAACTGAGGCACAGAGAAGTTAAGTGACTTGCCCAAAGTCACACAGCTGGGAATTGGCAGAGCCAGGATTTAAACCCATACCCTCTGACTCCAGAGTCCATGTTCTTTCCACTGAGCCATGCTACTTCTCTGCAAAGACAAGTCCTTCAAGCCGGATTCGAACCAGCGACCTAAGGATGACTAACTGCTCAGCCCTACAGCCCTCCACTCTACCGACTGAGCTATCGAAGGCTCGGATACCCTTAGGACACTCATAGAGAGTCTTAGAGTATGTCATTTCATATGAAAAATACAACCTGACTGATGCCTAATTTAGAATTAAATATGGCTAATCATTCTGATTTATACGATCCGTAGCTGTAGAGCACAGGCTTGGGAGTCAGAAGGTCATTGTTCTAATCCCAGCTCCACCACTTGTCTGCTGTGTGACTTTGGGCAAGTCATTTCACTTCTCTGTGCCTCAGTTACCTCATCTGGAAAATAGGGGTTGAGACTGTGAGCCCCACACGGGACAGAGATTGTGGTCAACCCGATTTGCTTGTATCCTCCCGCATCACTTAGTATGGTGCCTGGCACATAGGCACTTAACAAATGCCATTATTATTATTATCTAGCGCAAGTATGAAGAGCATTCAATTAATCAATTAATGGTATTTATTGAGCACTAACTATATGCCAAGCACTGAAATAAGCACTGGAAGAGTACAGTATGACAGAACTGATAGACACATTCCCTGTCCACAAGGAGCTTACAGTCTAGAGGGGGAAACAGATATTAAAATACATTACAGATATGTGCATAAGTACTATGCGGCTGAGAGTGGGGTGACTATCATGTGCTTAAAGGGCACAGATCCAAGTGCATAGGCAACACAAAATGGAGAAGGAGTAAGGGGAAAAGAGGGATTGATTGGAGAAGGTCTCTTGGTGGAGATTTGACTTGATAAGTCTTTGAAGTTGGGGAATGTGGTGGAAGGAATTTTAGGCCAGAGGCATTCATTCATTCAATCGTATTTATTGAGCGCTTACTGTGTACAGAGCACTGTACTAAGCGCTTGGGAAGTACAAGTTGGCAACATATAGAGACGGTCCTTACCCAACAGTGGGCTCACAGTCTAGAAGGGGGAGACAGAGAACAAAACCAAACATAATAACACAATAAAATAAATAGAATCGATATGTACAAGTAAAATAAATAAATAAATAGAGTAATAAATGTGTACAAACATATATACATATATGCAGGTGCTGTGGGGAAGGGAAGGAGGTAAGGCGGGGGAGATGGAGAGGGGGAGGAGGAGGAGAGGAAGGAGGGGGCTCAGGCTGGGAAGGCCTCCTGGAGGAGGTGAGCTCTCAGTAGGGCCTTGAAGGGAGGAAGAGAGCTAGCTTGGCAGATGGGCAGAGGGAGAGCATTCCAGGCCAGGGGGATGATGTGGGCCGGGGGTCGACGGCGGGAGAGGTGAGAACGAGGCACGGTGAGGAGATTAGCAGCAGAGGAGTGGAGGGTGCGGGCTGGGCTGTAGAAGGAGAGAAGGGAGGAGAGGTAGGAGAGGGCGACATGATGGAGAGCCTTTAAGCCGAGGGTGAGGAGTTTCTGCCTGATGCGTAGGTATCAGAGGCAGGACATAAGCAAGACATTGGTGGCAAGAAAGATGAGACTGAGGTCCAATGAGTACGTTGGCGTGAGAGAATTGCATGGTATGGCTTATAGTAGGAAATCAGTGAAGTAAGGCAGGCGGAGGCAAGCTGGTTGAGTTCTTCAGAGCCAATGGTAAGGAGTTCGCATTTGACATGGAAGAGGTTAGGCAGCCCCTGGGGGTTCTTGAAGAGTGGGGAGATGTGAACTGAACATTTTTATTTGAAAAATGATGTGGGCAGCAGAGTGAAGAATGGATTGGAGGGGGAAGAGAGGAGGCAGGAAGGTCAGCAAGGAGGCTGATGTAGTAGTCAAGTGGGATATGATAAGTGCTTTTTGGATCAGTTTAGTAGCCGTTTGGGTGTAAGGAAAGGGTGTATATGTGAAGGAAGAACTGACAGGATTTGGGGACTGTAAGCTTGTGGGCATGGGATGTGTCTGTTTATTGTTATAGTGTACTCTCCCAGATGCTTAGTACAGTGCTCTTCACACAGTAAGCACTCAATAAATATGATTGAATAAAATTGGTGACGTTAAATATGTGGGTTCATTCATTCATTCATTCAATCATATTTATTGAGTGCTTACTGTGTGCAGAGCACTGTACTAATCAATCAATCGTGTTTATTGAGCGCTTACTGTGTGCAGAGCACTGTACTAAGCGCTTGGGAAGTACAAGTTGGCAACATATAGAGACAGTCCCTACCCAACAGTGGGCTCACAGTCTAGAAGGGGGAGACAAGCGCTGTACTAAGCGCTTGGGAAGTTGAATGAGAGGGATGACTCAAGGGTAATATCCAAGTTACAGGCTTGTGAGACAGGGGGGGTGGTGGTGTTTTCCAAAGTGATGGGAAAGACGAAGAGGACAGGGTTTGGGTGGGAAGATGAGGAATTCTGTTTCTGAAATGTTAAGTTCAAGATGTTGGCAGGGCATTGAAGTAGAGATGTGCTGAACGCTGAAGGAATTGAACTCATTCATAATTTATTTTAATGTTTGTCTCTCCCTTAGACTGTAAGCTCCTTTTAGGTAGAGAACGTGTCTAACTGTTATATGGTACTCTCCCAAGTTTTTACAACAATGCTCTGCAAAAAGTAAGCACTCAATCAATATGATTGAATGACTGAATGATTGAAATGTGAGATTGCAGAGAAAGAGAGAGTTCAGGGCTGAAGAGGTAGATTTGGGGATCATCTGTGTAGAGATTATAGTTGAAGCCCTGGGAGCAAGTGAGTTCTCCAAGGTAATGGGTGGAGATGGATTTCTTATGGAAAAGTTAGTCCTACACCTTGTTGAGTGGTGTTTCTAGGATTATGGGACTTAAGAAAAATATTACATTCCAATAAAATGAGAAACCCACTGTGATCGAATGAGGTGAGGGGTTGGTGAATGCAGGCAGCCTAGACAGTCAATCCCTAGAAAGGAAAAATGGTGCTTCATGAAAGAAAAAAAAATTCCATTCAGATGTCTTTCTCAGTGATGCTGATCCCTTTCTTTGTCCCAGTGCCTCTTGTGTTCCCGGCCTCTTCTTTGGAAACAATCCTCAGATCCAAAGTCCAAGTAGGTATAGACCCGTCTGTCTGTGTGAAACAAGAAAAAATATGGGTACAATTGCTAATGATCTATTCATTAAAACATTCCATAACTCTCAGGTTGACAGAATAAACACTTAGTACAGTGCTCTGCACACAGTAAGCACTCAATAAATACGATTGAATGAAATAGAAACATATTCTGTTCTCGATCTACACTCATTCCCTTGGTGACCTCATTTGCTCCCACGGCTTCAACTATCATCTCTACGCTGATGACACCCAAATCTACATCTCTGCCCCTGCTCTCTCTCCCTCCCTCCAGGCTCGCATCTCCTCCTGCCTTCAGGACATCTCCCTTTGGATGTCTGCCCGCCACCTAAAACTCAACATGTCCAAGACTGAACTCCTTGTCTTCCCTCCCAAACCCTGCCCTCTCCCTGACTTTCCCATCACTGTTGACCACACTACCATCCTTCCCATCTCACAAGCCTGCAACCTTGGTGTCATCCTCGACTCTGCTCTCTCGTTCACCCCTCACATCCAGGCCATCACCAAAACCTGCCGGTCTCAGCTCCGCAACATTGCCAAGATCCACCCTTTCCTCTCCATCCAAACTGCTACCCTGCTCGTTCAAGCTCCCATCCTATCCCGTCTGGATTACTGTATCAGCCTCCTCTCTCTTCTTCCATCCTCTTGTCTCTCCCCACTTCTATCCATACTTCACGCCGCTGCCCGGATTGTCTTTGTCCAGAAATGCTCTGAGCATGTTACTCCCCTCCTCAAAAATCTCCAGTGGTTACCAATCAACCTACGTATCAGGCAGAAACTCCTCACCCTTGGCTTCAAGGCTGTCCATCACCTCGCCCCCTCCTCCCTCAGCTCCCTTCTGTCCTTCTCCAGCCCAGCCCGCACCCTCCACTCCTCTGCCGCTAATCTCCTCACCGTGCCTCGTTCTCGCCTGTCCCGCCATCGACCCCCGGCCCATGTCATCCCCCTCGCCTGGAATGCCCTCCCTCTGCCCATCCGCCAAGCTAGCTCTCTTCCTCCCTTCAAGGCCCTGCTGAGAGCTCACCTCCTCCAGGAGGCCTTCCCAGACTGAGCCCCCTCCTTCCTCTCCCCTTCCTCCCCTTCTCCATTCCCCCCGCCTTGCCTCCTTCCCTTCCCCACAGCACCTATATTTATATATGTATATATGTTTGTACGTATTTATTACTCTATTTATGTATTTTACTTGTACCTATCTATTCTATTTATTTTATTCTGTTAATATGTTTTGTTTTGTTCTCTGTCTCCCCCTTCTAGACTGTGAGCCCACTGTTGGGTAGGGACCATCTCTATATGTTGCCAACTTGTACTTCCCAAGCACTTAGTACAGTGCTCTGCACACAGTAAGCGCTAAATAAATATGATTGATTGATTGATTGATTGATTTTGAACTAAAAAACCTGAAAACGAACATGTATACTGCAAAGCAGGAAAAAAATGGATTAATTTCTCTATTTGAGCACCCATAGGGACATAAATGTGTTTTTCTGTATATTGTCTTATACTTAAAGTGTTCATTTATGCTTTTATAACGCATTATTACAGAAACATCTCTTCTCATACTGGTAGTTTTTTGATAACTTGGAAAATGAACTTATCTTCCTCTGAGGCAATGAAAATAGTTATTAAACAAGTCACAAATATGAATATCGAGGGTAGGTTTAAAGAGCAGAACTAACCCATCAAGTAATAAAAACTGCAAAATATAAAACATGGTAACTGCAATTAAAGTTTGTCTTTAAAATTAAGAAATGAAGTGCAGAAGATTTTGCAGACTGCTGATAAGTGAAATTAGAATTCATCAAATAAAATGAATCTTTTAAAAAGTGGAGTAACAATTGACAAAGTTTATCTCCTTGTGGGCAGGGATCATGCCTATTAGCTCTATTGGAGTGTACTTTCCCAGGTACTTAGTACAATGCTCAGCCCAGAGTAAGTTCTCAGTAAATATTAGTCAATCAATCAGTGGCATTTACTAAGCACTTTCTGTGTGCAGAGCACTGTATTAAGCACTCAGGAGAGAACAACACAACAGACAAATTCCCTGCCCACAAACAGCTTACAGTCATTGGTTGATTGGATTTAAAAAAAACCCAAAAAACAGACATCTCTTGGTAAATTTCACAACATGGCCACCTCTTGGTGTCACTTGTCCTATGAAATATAATGCAAATTTGAGTCTGGATTTTGATGATAACGTTTACCAAATGTTTACAGCAAACGGAAGCCAAACCAGGGCCATTGCTCTTTTACCAAATGAACATTTGTATGTATATAAGCAGCTGTTGAAGCACAACAAAAATTTAAAGCAAGCTGTTTGTACATTTTACCGACAGCTGTTTTCAGTGAATTTTGTCAACAAAATTTTGCTGCTTTGCATCACTGCATTCTTTTATTATGAATCCTCCTCACAGAATAACTTGGTTACTTTAATCACGTTGGTGGAGATTTATGGCCTGATGCTTATTCTCTGTTGGAGCTTCTCCACACAAAATGTCAGTGAGCCTGTTATAAATCGCTTCTGGCATTCCTACTCTATCTTTTATTTGGCTGGGAGTATTTCCACCTGAAAGTGATAAATTCCTGCTATAACCGCTTTATGTGCTTCAGTAATTACACTATACAGAAAAAGGAGGACTTCTACAGAAGTATCCTTTTAAAAATAGCAAGCAATAAAAAACTGTGGAACGGGTTGAACTCTGAAGTGTTATTGAACAAAAAACAATGACCAGTAAAATATCTGTGTCAGAATGAATTTGATGAATGATCAGGAAATAGAGGCGTTACAAAAAACCTCTAAAAATTGCTGTAGGGACACATTAATACACTGTGTCATTAGGCTATCTGTTTTATCTGAGTCTGTTTATTTTCATTTTGGAGATAGAGATGAGCTATCCAGTCGGCTTTACTGGGAATGGAAGTACAGGCTCTTTGAAAATATTCCACTAGTCTGCAACTCAGTTGAACAATTTTTTTTCTACCTATAATCGGCTGGACATTCGAGAGGCACCTAAACATATTTTTTTTAAACTCTGAGCTGTTTATCATGATGAACTGACTTCATTTTGAAAGTGCAAAATCTCGAAACCAACTTTAAAAAAAAATAATTGCAGGTGAGTCCATCTGCTAAGCTCATATAATAGTGCCCCGTATAGTTCCTTGTGCCCAATGGATGTTTGATAAATACTTGATGATGATGAGAATGTAGAAAATGCATTGTCATGATTCATTCATATGATTTGAGCACAAACATTAGGAAGAACTTCCTGGTTGTAAGGTTGTTGAATCAACGTAAAGTCTCTCCAAGAAGGCTTTGAGAAGTTAAAGCAAAGAGGAGATACCTGTTTCTCTGAGAAAATCTGTGGGCAGACCTGCCCAGAGCTGAATTGGGAGTTATTTAGATCATCATTCATTCCAAAACCAGTATTTACCTCAGGTCATTCACCTCACTTTAAGGTTTAAAATGGCACCCAAAGGATTTCCATTTTAGGCTACCTACTTCCCCGTGTTCATAGTAGCGGGGGACGAGAAACACGGGCTCCATTTCTAACTCTCGGACAGCTGAGATGGACAATCGAAATATGTTGGCCATATCTGTTGCTCCCTCTCGTCTTTGGTTCCCCTCTAACCCAAACTATGGAAGCTTCGTATTTCAGGGATGAAAATTAACAGGAGGCAAGTGACCTGGGTAATGAAAAGCTGCATCCTGAGAACTAAAGATCTGCTACAGACTTGCCTCAAGTTCCTTCACTATACTGTCCAATATGGTGGCTTTGAAGGATTGCCCCTAACTAATGCAGGAAATGAGTAGAAGTTGCCACACAGGGGTCAGAATGGGCCAGTCTCACAGTAGTGATTTAGAAGGAACTAGGGTGCAGGTATCCTAGGCCTACATGCACACACACAGACCCACACAGAGAGTCAGAAATGTGTTGCTACCCACAAGTACTGTGAGACTGAAGCAGAGAGCCTCAAACATACCTGAAGGACCGAAAAACACATTGAATGCAGGCCCTGAAGAACACAAAGCTGGGAGACAGACATAATAAGGGAAAGAGGACTTAAGGCCTGAGGAAGAGAGTGACAGAGAGATTACTAGATTCAAAACATGGAGAGAAGAAAAGAAATAAAATTTTGTAATATCGGCAAAGAACAGGCATTCTTATAAGTTGTTTTTGGAAGTACGATTTATAGGTAAATGGATAATCCAGTTAGCTACATCTTCAAAAACACAGGTCACATCCTTCATTTTTGAAGACTGTCCTACTGATGATGGGAGCCTATTCACACATGAGTGTAGTTGAAAGGATTAATAATGCACGATTAACATTCCCTTACAAATTACTTGCATTGGCTTTCTATTTTTTACTAAACCGCAAGACTGAAGCTCACCCAGGGCAGTCCTCTGGCCAATCAATCAATCAATCAATCAGTGATATACATTTTCAGTGCCTATTGACTGAGAAGCAGTGAACTTAGTCATTGGGAGAGTTCACCAATAGCAAGACACGCATCCCCTGTCCTCAAGGAGTTCACAGTCTAATGGAAGAAATAACGACAAAAAAATAACAGGGGGAAGAGGAGATAACAGGAAGCAATTCAAGTGTATGAGGGGTAAATAGCAGAATTAATCATTAAACTTACAACAGAAAATGCAAATAAAAACTCAGGTTTAAATTCTGAGGATAGGAATAAAATGAAATAAACCAATGCTTAGAGTGGCTGTGGAGTTGACACAAGTAGGGTGGTGAAAATCCACTGGGAAAGGTTTCCTAGGGGAGTTGGGATTTTAGAAGGGCTTTAAACATGGGGAGAGCGATGGTTCGGTTGATTTGCAGGGGGAAGAAGATCCAGGCTGAGGTAGCAGTATAAGTGAGAAGCAAATTGGCCTAACAGAAAGAGCATGGTCCTAGGAGTCAGAAGGATCTGGGTTCTGATTCTATATTTGCCACTTGCCTGCTGTGTGACCTTAGGCGAATCACTTCACCTCTCTATGCCTGTTACTTCATCTGTAAAATGGGGATTGATACTGTGAGTCCCATGTGGGACATGGACTTTGTCCAACCTGATTAGCATGTATCTACCCCAATGCTTAGTACAGTGACTGGCACATAGTAAACACTTAACAGATACCATTGAAAAAAAATGAGGGGCTGATGGTGGGAGAGTCTAGAGCTGGGTAGAAACAAAAGAGGAGTTTGGGAGTTTGTAAAATGGAGATGGAGCAGCTGGAGAGCCTTAAAGTTGATAGTGAGAAGGTTTGGAGTAAGGACTGAAGCATTATTACCATTATTATTACTAGAAACCATTATTATCCAATGGCATCTACTCCATCCTAACCCTCCTTAACCTCTCGGCTGCCTCTGACCCTGGGAACAATGGCCTTCTCCTGGAAACGTTATCCAACATGGGTAGCACTGTCACTGTCACTATTCTCTCCTGGTTCTCTTCTTATCTCTCTGCCTGTTCCTTCTCAGTTTCTTTCAGGGGCGCCTCCTCTGCCTCCCATTCCCTAACTTTGGGAGTCCCTCAAAGCCCAGTTCTGGGTCTCCATTTATTCTCCATCTACACCTACTCCCTTGAAGAACTCATTCGTTCCCATGGCTTTAACTAATATCTCGGCGTGGACGATTCCCAAATCTACATCTCCAAGCAGTGATCTCTCTCCTTCTCTGCAGGCTTGCACTTCCTGCTGCCTTCAGTATATCTCTACTTGGAAATCCTGCAGTCATCTCAAATTTAATATGTCCAAAACAGAACTCCTTAGCTCCCCATTCAAGCACTGCCCTCACACTGACTTTCCCACTACAGACAGCCCCACCATCCTTCTTGTCTCACAAGCTCATAGCCTTGGCATTATCCTTGACTCATCTCTCTCATTCAACCCACATATTCAGTGTCACCAAATCCTGTCAGTTCAACCTTCCCAACATGATTACAATCCACCCTTTCCTCTCCATCCAAGTTAATCCAGGCACTTATCCTATCCCACCTTGATCAATCAATTAATCAATCAATCATATTTATTGAGTGCTTACTGTGTGCAGAGCACTGTACTAAGCGCTTGGGAAGTACAAGTTGGCAACAACATATATATTGATTACTGCATCAGCCTCCTTGCTGACCTCCCTGCCTCTTGTCGCTCTCCATTCCAGGACTTACTTCACTCTGCTGCCCAGATCGTTTTTCTACAAAACATTCGGTCCCTGTTTCGTCACTCACTCAATCGGTAGCATTTATTGAGCTCTTACTATGTGCAGGGCACTGTACTAAGCGCTTGGGAGAGAGAGTATAATACAACAGAATTAGCAGACACATTTCCTGCCCATAACAAGCTGACAGTCTAGAGAGGGAGACAGACATCATCATCATCATCAATCGTATTTATTGAGCGCTTACTATGTGCAGAGCACTGTACTAAGCGCTTGGGAAGTACAAATTGGCAACATATAGAGACAGTCCCTACCCAACAGTGGGCTCACAGTCTAAAAGGGGGAGACAGAGAACAAACCAAACATACTAACAAAATAGAATAGATATGTACAAATAAAATAAATAAATAAATAGAGTAATAAATATGTACAAACATACATATATACAGGTGCTGTGGGGAAGGGAATGAGGTAAGATGGGGGGATTGAGAGACGGACGAGGGGGAGAGGAAGGAAGGGGCTCAGTCTGGGCCGAATGACCATGAATAAGTAATTTATAATGTATATTTTAAAGTTATGTACATAACTGCTGTGGGGTTGGAGTGGGGCTAATATCAAACGTCCAAACGTCACAGCTCTAAATGCATAGATAATAATGATGGTATCTGTGAAGCACTTACTATGTGCAAAGCACTGTTCTAAGCACTGGGGAGGTCACAAGGTGATCAGGTTGTCCCACCGGGGGCTCACAGTTTTAATCCCCATTTTACAGATGAGGTAACTGAGGCACAGAGAAGTTAAGTGACTTGCCCAAAGTTACACAGCTGACAGTTGGCGGAGCCGGGATTTGAACCCAGGAAAGCCCGTGCTCTTTCCACTGAGGCATACTGCCTCTTGGAGAAGATGTGACCTTAATAAGTCTTTGAAGGTGGGAAGAGTGATGGTCTGGTGTATGTGGAGGGGGAGGGAGTCCCAGGCTGGGGGAAGACATGGGAAAGTAGTCGGCGGCGAGACAGAAGAGATTGGGACACAGTGAGTAAGATGACGTTACAGGAGCAGAGTGTGCGGGCTGGACTATAGGAGGAGATTAGTGAGGTGAGGTAGGATGGGGCAAGCTGACTGAGTACTTTATAGCCAACGGTAAGGAGTTTCTGTTCGATGCCTCCAGTGATTGCCTAGCCACGTCTGTAGCAAACAGAAATACGTCACTAATTTCCTACAACTCAGTCCAAACATTTCGCTCCTCTAGTGCCCATCTACTCACTGTACCTTGATCTCGTCTATCTCACTGCCTGCCTCTCACCCATGTCTGGACTGCCCCCCCGCACCTCCCGCCCACCCTTCATATCTGACAGACGATCACTCTACCCACCTGCAAATCCTTATTAAGAGCACGGCTCCTCCAAGAGGCCTTCCCTGATTAAGTCCTCATTTCCTCTTCTCCCACTCCCTTGTGAGTCATCCTTTGCTCCTCCAGTGCTAACCTTTTCACCATGCTTCGGTCTCACCTGTCTCGACACCAACCCCTCACCCATGTCCTGCCTCTGACCTGGAACGTTCTCCTTCCTCAAATCCGACAGACATTTACTCTCCTCCGCTTCGAAGCCTTATTGAAGGTACAACTCTTCCAGGAGGCCTTCCCTGACTAACCCACTCTCCTGTTTCCTTTTCTACCACTCCCTTCTGCATTCAGTCGATAAATGTGATTAAATGAATGAATGAATGAAAGTGCTTACTATGTGGCAAGCACTCCACGGCAATGGGGTAGATACAAGATAATAATCAGGTTGGACACAGTCCCTGTCCCATGCGGGGCTCACAGTCTTCATCCCCATTTTACAGATGAGGTAACTGAGGCCCGGAGAAGTGAAGTGACTTGCTCAAAGTCACACAGCTGACAAGTGGCGGAGGCGGGATTTGAACCAGTGATCTCTGGCTCCTAAGCCAGGGCTCTTTCCACTGAGCCACACTGGTCTCTAAGGTGGGCGTGAGAAGCAGCGTGGCTCAGTGGGAAGAGCCCGGGCTTTGGAGTCAGAGGTCATGGGTTCAAATCCCACCTTCGCCAATAGTCAGCTGTGTGACTTTGGGCAAGTCACTTAACTTCTCCGTGCCTCAGTTACCTCATCTGTAAAATGGGGATTAAGACTGTGAGCCCCCCGTGGGACAACCTGATCACCTTGTAACCTCCTCAGCGTTTAGAACAGTGCTTTGCACATAGTAAGCGCTTAATAAAATTTCATTATTATCATGATTATTTGCCATATCGAGCGGACTCAATATGGGGGCGTGGCCTTGCCGAGATCGGGGCCCAGTCTCTTCTGTTTATTCTGACGATTTTGACACCGGTCCCCATGTTTTGTTTGGTTGTCTGTCTTCCCCTTCTAGACTGTGAGCCCGTTGTTGGGTCGGGACCGTCTTTATCTGTGGCCGACTTGTACTTCCCAAGCGCTTAGTCCAGTGCTCTGCACACATTAAGCGCTCAATAAATACAATTGAATAAATGAATGCTGGCTCAATCTCTCATCTTATCCCAACTGGATTACTGCATCAGCCGTCTCTCTGATCTCCCATCCTCCTGTCTCTCCCCACTTCAGTCTATACTTTACGCTGCTGCCTGGATCGTCTTTGTGCAGAAACGCTCTGGGCATGTTACTCCCCTCCTCAAAAATCTCCAGTGGCTGCCTGTCAACCTACGCATCAAGCAAAAACTCCTCACTTGGCTTCAAAGCTCTCCATCACCTCGCCCCCTCCTACCTCACCTCCCTTCTCTCCTTCTACAGCCCAGTCCGCACCCTCCGCTCCTCCACCGCTGATCTCCTCACCGTACCTCGCTCTCTCCTGTCCCGCCATCGACCCCCGGCCCACGTCCTCCCCCTGGCCTGGAATGCCCTTCCTTTGCACATTGGCTAAGCTAGCTCTCTTCCTCCCTTCAAAGCCCTACTGAGAGCTCACCTCCTCCAGGAGGCCTTCCCACACCGAGCCCCCTCCTTCCTCTCCTCCTCCCCATCGCCCCCCCGCCCTACCTCCTTCCCCTCCCCACAGCACTTGTATATATTTGTACAGATTTATAACTCTATTTATTTTACTTGTACATATTTACTATTCTATTTATTTTGTTAATGATGTGCATCTGGCTTTATTTCTATTTGTTCTGACGACTTGACACCCGTCCACATGTTTTGTTTTGTTGTCCGTCTCCCCCTTCTAGACTGTGAGCCCGTTGTTGGGCAGGGACCGTCTCTATGTGTTGCCGACTTGTACTTCCCAAGCGCTTAGGGGAAGCAGCGTGGCTCAGTGGAAAGAGCCCGGGCTTTGGAGGCCGAGGTCAGAGGTTCAAATCAATCAATCAGTCAATCAATCAATCAATCGTATTTACTGAGCGCTTACTGTGTGCAGAGCACTGTACTAAGCACTTGGGAAGTACAAGTTGGCAACATATAGAGGCAGTCCCTACCCAACACTTGCCAGCTGGGTGACTTTGGGCAAGTCACTTCGCTTCTCTGGGCCTCAGTTCCCTCATCTGTAAAATGGGGACGAAGACTGTGAGCCCCCTGTGGGACAACCTGATCACCTTGTAATAATAATTATAATAGTAATGGCATTTATTAAGTGCTTACTACGTGCAAAGCACTGTAACCCCCCCAGTACTTAGAACAGTGCTTGGCACATTCATTCATTCGTTCAATCGTATCTATTGAGCGCTTACTGTGTGCAGAGCAATGGACTAAGCGCTTGGGAAGTACAAGTTGGTAACGTTACCCCTTCTAGGCTGTGAGCCCACTGTTGGGTAGGGACTGTCTCTGTATGTTGCCAACTTGTACTTCCCAAGCGCTTAGTACAGTGCTCTGCACAAAGGAAGTGCTTAATAATTATGATTGATTGATTGATTGATTGGTTGATATAGAGAAGGTCCGTACCCAATAGCGGGCTCACAGACTAGTAAGTGCTTAACAAATACTATTGTTATTATTATCTTCCCTGTAGATGGTAAGTTCCTCATGGGCAGGGGTCATATTTACCAAAATAAATGGCGTTATTATTATTATGATCAGTCCAGTGCTCTGCACACGGTAAGCGCTCAGTAAATACGATTAAATGAATGAATCACTGTGCCTCGTTCTCGCCGTGACCCCCGGCCCACGTCCTCCCCCTGGCCTGGAATGCCCTCCCTCCGCACATCCGCCAAGCTAGCTCTCTTCCTCACTTCAAAGTTCACTTCATATGTTTGTACATATTTATTACTCTATTTATTCATTTATTTATTTTACTTGTACCTATCTATTCTATTTATTTTATTTTGTTAGTATGTTTGGTTTTGTTCTCTGTCTCCCCCTTCTAGACTGTGAGCCCACTGTTGGATAGGGATTGTCTCTATATGTTGCCGGCTTGTACTTTCCGGCTTGTACTTCCGAAGCACTTAGTACAGTGCTCTGCACACAGTAAGCGCTCAATAAATATGATTGATTGATTGATTGATTGATTCAAAGCCCTACTGAGAGCTCACCTCCTCCAGGAGGCCTTCCCACACTGAGCCCCCTTTTTCCTCTCCTCCTCCCATCCCCCCAACCCTACCTCCTTCCCCTCCCCACAGCACCTGTATATATGTATATATGTTTGTACATAATTATTACTTAGAGGTTAGGATTCCTGGTTTTCACCCAGGCGGCCCAGTTTCGACTCCCGGTATGGGAAGTTCAGTGTTTTTGCCAGACTGAGCCCCCTCCCCCAGTCTGAGCCCCCTCCTTCCTCTCCCCCTCCTCCTCCTCCCCATCCCCCAGCCTTACCTCCTTCCCCTCCCCACAGCACCTGTGTGTATATATATATATATATATATATATATATATATATGTTTGTACATATTTATTACTCTAATTATTTTACTTGTACATATTTATTCTATTTATTTTATTTTTTAATATGTTTTGTTTTGTATATATGTATATATGTGTCTACATATTTATTACTCTATTTATTTTACTTGTACATATTTATTCTATTTATTTTATTTTGTTAGTATGTTTTGTTTTGTTGTCTGTCTCCCCCTTCTAGACTGTGAGCCCGCTGTGGGGTAGGGACCGTCTCTAGATGTTGCCAACTTGTACTTCCCAAGTGCTTAGTACAGTGCTCTGCACACAGTAAGTGCTCAATAAATATGATTGAATGAATGAATGAATGAATTTTACTTGTACATATTTATTCTATTTATTTTAGTTTGTTAACATGTTTTGTTTTGTTGTCCGTCTCCCCCTTCTAGACTGTGAGCCCGCTGTGGGTAGGGACCGTCTCTAGATGTTGCCAACTTGTACTTCCCAAGTGCTTAGTCCAGTGCTGTGCACACAATAAGCACTCCATAAATATGATTGAATGAAAGAATGAATTTTACTTCTACATATTTATTCTATTTATTTTATTTTGTTAATATGTTTTGTTTTGTTGTCCGTCTCCCCATTCTAGACTGTGAGCCTGCTGTTGGGTAGGGACCGTCTCTAGATGTTGCCAACTTGTACTTCCCAAATGCTTAGTCCAGCGCTCTGCACACAGTGAGCGCTCAATAAATACGATTGAATGAATGAATTCTACTTGTACATGCTTATTCTATTTATTTCATTTTGTTAATATGTCTTGTTTTGTTGTCCGTCTCCCTCTTCTAGACTGTGAGCCCGCTGTTGGGTAGGGACCATCTCTATATGTTGCCAACTTGTACTTCTCAAGCGCTTAGTTCAGTGCTCTGCGCACAATAAGCGCTCAATAAGTGATTGAATGAATGAACTTTACTTGTACATACTTATTCTATTCATTTCATTTTGTTAATATGTTTTGTTTTGTTGTCTGTCTCCCCCTTCTAGACTGTGAGCCCATTATCTGTTGCCAACTTCGACTTCCCAAGCACTTAGTCCAGTGCTCTGTGCACAGTAAGCGCTCCATAAATACGATTGAATCAATGAATTTTACTTGTACATACTTATTCTATTTATTTCAGTTTGTTAACGTTTTGTTTTGTTGCCCGTCTCCCCCTTCTAGACTGTGAGCCCATTATCTCTTGCCAACTTGTAGTTCCCAAGCGCTTAGTCCAGCGCTCTGCGCACAGTGAGCGCTCCATAAATACGATTGCATGAATGAATTTTACTTGTACATGCTTATTCTATTTATTTTATTTTGTTAATATGTTTTGTTGTCCGTCTCCCCCTTCTAGACTGTGAGCGTGCTGTTGGGTAGGGACCGTCTCTATATGTTGCCAACTTGGACTTCCCGAGCACTTAGTCCAGCGCTCTGTGCACAGTAAGCGCTCAATAATAATAATAATAATAATAATAATGATAATAGCATTTATTAAGTGCTTACTATGTGCAGAGCACTGTTCTAAGCACTGGGGAATTTACAAGGTGATCAGGTTGTCCCCCGTGGGGCTCACAGTGTTAATCCCCATTTTACCGATGGGGTAACTGAGGCCCAGAGAAGTGAAGTGACTTGCCCAAAGTCACACAGCTGACGAGTGGTGGAGCCACTTATTACTCTATTTATTTATTTATTTTACTTGTACATATCTATTCTATTTATTTTATTTTGTTAGTATGTTTGGTTTTGTTTTTTGTCTCCCCCTTTTAGACTGTGAGCCCACTGTTGGGTAGGGACTGTCCCTATATGTTGCCAGCTTGTACTTCCCAAGCGCCTAGTGCAGTGCTCTGCACACAGTAAGCGCTCAATAAATACGATTGATTGATGGATTGATTGAGCCGGGATTTGAACCCATGACCTCTGACTCCAAAGCCCGGGCTCTTTCCACTGAGCCACGCTGCTTCTCAATCAATAAATGATTGAATGAATGAATTTTACTTGTACATGCTTATTCTGTTTATTTTATTTTGTTACTATGTTTTGTTTTGTTGTCCGTCTCCCCCTTCTAGACTGAGCCCATTATCTGTTGCCAAATTGTATGTTGTCCATCTCCCCCTTCTAGACTGTGAGCCCATTATCTGTTGCCCACTTCTACTTCCCAAGCGCTTAGTCCAGCGCTCTGCACACAGTGAGTGCTCAATAAATACGATTGAAGGAATTTTACTTGTAATAATAATAATAATAATAATAATGGCATTTATTAAGCACTTACTATGTACAAAGCACTGTTCTAAGCGCTGGGGGGATACAAGGTGATGAGGTTGTCCCACGTGGGCTCACAGTTTTCATCCCCATTTTACAGATGAGGGAACTGAGGCCCAGAGAAGTGAAGTGACTTGCCCAAAGTCACACAGCTGACAAGTGGCGGAGCCGGGATTTGAACCCACGACCTCTGACTCCAAAGCCCGGGCTCTTTCCCACTGAGCCACGCTGCATACTTATTCTATTTTTATTTTATTTTGTTACTATGTTTTGTTTTGTTGTCTGTCTCCCCTTCTAGACTGTGAGCCCATTATCTGTTGCTCACTTCGACTTCCCAAGCGCTTAGTCCAGTGCTCTGCGCACAGTGAGCGCTCAATAAATACAATTGAATGAATGAATTTTACTTGTACATACTTATTCTATTTATTTCATTTTATTACTATGTTTTGTTTTGTTGTCCGTCTCCCCCTTCTAGACTGTGAGCCCATTCTGTTGCCCACTTTGACTTCCCAAGTGCTTAGTCCAGCGCTCTGCGCACAGTAAGCGCTCAATAAATACGATTGAATGAATGAACTTTACTTGTACATACTTATTCTATTTATTTCATTTTGTTAATATGTTTTGTTTTGTTGTCCTCCTCCTAGACTGAGCCCATTATCTGTTGCCCACTTCGACTTCCCAAGTGCTCAGTCCAGCGCTCTGCGCACTGTAAGTGCTCAATAAACGATTGAATGAATGAATTTTACTTGTACATACTTATTCTATTTGTTTCATTTTGTTACTATGTTTTGTTTTGTTGTCCGTCTCCCCCTCTAGACTGTGAGTCCCTTTATCTGTTGCCAACTTGTACGTTGAGTGAATGAATTTTACTTGTACATACTCACTGTATTTATTTTATTTTGTTAATGTGTTCTGTTTTGTTGTCCGTCTCCCCCTTCTAGACTGTGAGCCCATTATCTGTTGCCAACCTATAGTTCCCAAGCGCTTAGTTCAGCGCTCTGGGCACAGGGAGCACTCAATAAATACGACTGAATGAATGAATTTTACTTGTACATACTTGTTCTATTTATTTCATTTTGTTAATATGTTTTGTTTTGTTGTCCATCTCCCCCTTCTAGACTGTGAGCCCATTATCTGTTGCCCACTTCCCAAGCGCTTAGTCCAGCGCTCTGAGCACAGTGAGCGCTCAATAAATACGATTGAATGAATGAATTTTACATGTACATACTTGTTCTATTTGTTTTATTTTGTTACTATGTTTTGTTTTGTTGTCCGTCTCCCCCTTCTAGACTGTGAGCCCATTATGTGTTGCCCACTTCGACTTCCCAAGCGCTTAGTCCAGCGCTCTGCGCACAGTGAGCACTCGATAAATGCGATTGAATGAATGAATTTTACTTGTACATACTTATTCTATTTATTTCATTTTGTTAATATGTTTTGTTTTGTTGTCCGTCTCCCCCTTCTAGACTGTGAGCCCATTATCTGTTGCCCACTTCGACTTCCCAAGCGCTTAGTCCAGCGCTCTGCGCACAGTGAGCACTCAATAAATACGATTGAATGAATGAATTTTACTTGTACATACTTATTCTATTTATTTCATTTTGTTAAAATGTTTTGTTTTGTTGTCCGTCTCCCCCTTCTAGACTGTGAGCCCATTATCTGTTGCCAACTTGTACATTGAGTGAATGAATTTTACTTGTACATACTCATTGTATTTATTTTATTTTGTTAATGTGTTCTGTTTTGTTGTCCGTCTCCCCCTTCTAGACCGTGAGCCCATTATCTGTTGCCAACTTGTAGTTACCAAGCGCTTAGTCCTGCGCTCTGCACACTGTAAGCGCTCAATAAATGATTAAATGAATGAATTTTACTTGTACGTACTTGTTCTATTTATTTCATTTCGTTAGTATGTTTTGTTTTGTTGTCCGTCTCCCCCTTCTAGACTGAGCCCATTATCTGTTGCCAACTTCGACTTCCCAAGCGCTTAGTCCAGCTCTCTGCACACAGTAAGCGCTCCATAAATACAATTGAATGAATGAATTTTAATTGTACGTACTTATTCTATTTATTTTATTTTGTTAATATGTTTTGTTTTGTTGTCCGTCTCCCCCTTCTAGACTGTGAGCCCGCTGTTGGGTAGGGACCGTCTCTGTATGTTGCCAACTTGTCCTTCCCAAGCGCTTAGTCCAGTGCTCTGCACACTGTAAGCGCTCAATAAATTATTGAATGAATGAATTTTACTTGTACGTACTTATTCTATTTATTTCATTCTGTTACTATGTTTTGTTTTGTTGCCCGTCTCCCCCTTCTAGACTGTGAGCCCATTATCTGTTGCCCACTTCTACTTCCCAAGTGCTCAGTCCAGCGCTCTGTGCACAGTGAGTGCTCAATAAATACGATTGAATGAATGAATTTTACTTGTACATGCTTATTCTATTTATTTTATTTTGTTAATATGTTTTGTTGTCCGTCTCCCCCTTCTAGACTGTGAGCACGCTGTTGGGTAGGAACCGTCTCTATATGTTGCCAACTTGTACTTCCCAAGCGCTTAGTCCAGGGCTTTGTGCACAGTAAGTGCTTAATGATAATAATAATAATAATAACAATAATAATAATAATCACATTTACTAAGCGCTTACTATGTGCAGAGCACTGTTCTAAGTGCTGGGGAATTTACAAGGTGATCAGGTTGTCCCCCGTGGTGCTCACCGTGTTAATCCCCATTTTACCGATGAGGTAACTGAGGCCCAGAGAAGCGAAGTGACCTGCCCAAAGTCACACAGCTGACGAGTGGTGGAGCCGGGATTTGAACCCATGACCTCTGACTCCAAAGCCCGGGCTCTTTCCACTGAGTCACGCTGCTTCTCAATCAATAAATGATTGAATGAGTGAATTTTACTTGTACATGCTTGTTCTATTTATTTCATTTTGTTACTATGTTTTGTTTTGTTGCCCGCCTCCCCCTTCTGGACTGTGAGCCCATTATCTGTTGCCCACTTCGACTTCCCAAGCGCTTAGTCCAGCGCTCTGCGCACAGTAAGCGCTCAATAAATACGATTGAATGAATGAATTTTAGTTGTACATGCTTATTCTATTTATATTATTTTGTTAATGTGTTTTGTTTTGTTGTCCGTCTCCCCCTTCTAGATTGTGAGCCCATTATCTGTTGCCCACTTCTACTTCCCAAGTGCTTAGTCCAGCGCTCTGTGCACAGTGAGTGCTCAATAAATATGATTGAATGAATGAATTTTACTTGTACATACTTATTCTATTTATTTCATTTTGTTAATATGTTGTGTTTTGTTGCCTGTCTCCCCCTTCTAGACTGTGAGCCCATTATCTGTTGCCCACTTCGACTTCCCAAGCGCTCAGTCCAGCGCTCTGCGCACAGTAAGCGCTCAATAAATACGATTGAATGAATGAACTTTACTTGTACATACTTATTCTATTTATTTCATTTTGTTCCTATGTTTTGTTTTGTTGGCCGTCTCCCCCTTCTAGACTGTGAGTTCATTATCTGTTGCCAACTTGTACATTGAGTGAATGAATTTTACTTGTACCTACTTGTTCTATTTATTTTATTTTGTTAATGCGTTTTGTTTTGTTGCCCGTCTCCCCCATCTAGACTGTGAGCCCATTATCTGTTGCCCACTTCGACTTCCCAAGCGCTTAGTCCAGCGCTCTGCGCACAGTAAGCGCTCAATAAATATGATTGAATGAATGAATTTTAGTTGTACATGCTTATTCTATTTATATTATTTTGTTAATATGTTTTGTTTTGTTGTCCGTCTCCCCCTTCTAGACTGTGAACCCATTATCTGTTGCCAACTTGTAGTTCCCAAGCGCTTAGTCCAGCGCTCTGCCCACTGTAAGTGCTCAATAAATACGATTGAATGAATGAATTTTACTTGTACACATATATTCTATTTATTTTATTTTGTTAATGTTGTGTTTTGTTGCCTGTCTCCCCCTTCTAGACTGTGAGCCCATTATCTGTTGCCCACTTCCCAAGCGCTTAGTCCAGCGCTCTGCGCACAGTGAGCGCTCAATAAGTGAGGCCTTCCCAGACTGAGCCCCCTCCTTCCTCTCCCCCTCGTCCCCCTCTCCATCCCCCCGTCTTACCTCCTTCCCTTCCCCACAGCACCTGTATATATGTATATATGGTTGTACATATTTATTACTCTATTTATTTATTTATTTATTTATTTTACTTGTGCATTTCTATCCTATTTATTTTATTTTGTTGGTATGTTTGGTTCTGTTCTCTGTCTCCCCCTTTTAGACTGTGAGCCCACTGTTGGGTAGGGACTGTCTCTATGTGTTGCCAACTTGTACTTCCCAAGCGCTTAGTACAGTGCTCTGCACATAGTAAGCGCTCAATAAATACGATTGATTGATTGATTGATTGAATAAATACGATTGAATGAATGAATTTTACTTCTACATACTTATTCTATTTATTTTATTTTGTTACTATGTTTTGTTTTGTTGGCCGTCTCCCCCTTCTAGACTGTGAGCCCACTGTTGGGTCGGGACTGTCTCTAGATGTTGCCAACTTGGACTTCCCAAGCGCTTAGTACAGCGCTCTACACACTGTGAGTGCTCAATAAATGATTGAATGAATGAATGAATTTTACCAGTATATGCTTATTGTATTTATTTTATTTTGTTACTACGTCTTGTTGGCCGCCTCCCCCTTCTGGACTGTGAGCCCCTTATCTGTGGCCCACTGGTGGTTCCCGAGCGCTTAGTCCAGTGCAGTGAGCGCTCAGTAAGTACGACTGAATGAATGAATGAATGAACGTTGTGAGGGGAAGGGGTGGCGCTTCAGGGCGGTTGGGGCCGGTTGGGGCCGGTTGGGGCCGGGCCGGCCGTGTTCCCGCGCGCGCGCGTGCGCCCGCGCCTGCGCAGTGGGTCCCCGCCGGGCGTCCGTCGGCGGGAGGATGCGGCGTTCGGAGAGCGGCGCGCGCTGGGCCCACACCCGAGCCGCCCTGCGCCGGCTGGAGACCAGCCTCGGCTGCTCGCGCTGGTAAATCCCCCATCGTGCCCCGCGCGGGCAGGCTCGCGGCCGTGTGGGGTGGGGGGAGGGGCAAGCCCGGAGGGCCGCCGGGTGGCGCAGTGGGAAGAGCCCGCGCTTTGGAGCCAGAGGTCACGGGTTCGAATCCCACCTCCGCCACTTGTCAGCTGGGTGACTTTCACTCAGTCGTATTTATTGAGCGCTTACTGTGCGCAGAACACTGTGCTAAGCGCTTGGGAAGTACAAGGCAACATATAGAGACAGCCCCCACCCACCAACGGGCTCACAGTCTAAAAGGGGGAGACAGGCAACCAAACCAAACATGGAGCCGGGTGTCACGTCACTTCTCTGGGCCTCAGTGACCTCATCTGTCAAATGGGGATGAAGACTGTGAGCCCCCCCGCCGTGGGACAACCTGATCACCTTGTAACCTCCCCCAGCGCTTAGAACAGTGCTTGGCACAGAGTTGACTGTGAGCCCACTGTTGGGTAGGGACTGTCTCTATATGTTGCCAGCTTGTACTTCCCAAGCGCTTAGTACAGTGCTCTGCACATAGTAAGCGCTCAATAAATACGATTGATGGATTGAGCCCACTGTTGGGTAGGGACTGTCTCTATATGTTGCCAGCTTGTACTTCCCAAGCGCTTAGTACAGTGCTCTGTACATAGTAAGCGCTCAATAAATACGATGATGGATTGAGCCCACTGTTGGGTAGGGACTGTCTCTATATGTTGCTAACTTGTACTTCCCAAGCGCTTAGTACAGTGCTCTGCGCACAGTAAGCACTCAGTAAATACGATTGATTGGTTGAGCCCACTGTTGGGTAGGGACTGTCTCTATATGTTGCCAACTTGTACTTCCCAAGTGCTTAGTACAGTGCTGTGCACACAGTAAGCGCTCAATAAATACGATTGATTGATTAGTAAGCGCTTAATAAATGCCATTATTATTATTAAGGGGGGGGGGGCAGCCCGGCCTTCCCCCACTCTCCGGGGCTTCGGACCCACCTCGGCATCGCTTCTTCTAGAGAAGCAACCTGTCTTAGTGGGAAAGAGCCCAGGCTTTGGAGTCTGAGGTCATGGGTTCAAATCCCAGCCCCGCCACTCAATCAATCGTATTGAGTGCTTACTGTGTGCAGAGCACTGAACTGAGCGCTTGGGAAGTACAAGTTGGCAATATATAGAGACAGTCCCTACCCAACAGTGGGCTCACAGTCTAAAAGCCCCCACTCTCCGGGGCATCGGACCCACCTCGGCACCGCTTCTTCTAGAGAAGCAACCTGTCTCAGTGGGAAAGAGCCCGGGCTTTGGAGTCTGAGGTCGTGGGTTCAAATCCCGGCCCCGCCACTCAATCCAGCAATCAATCAATCAATCGTATTTATTGAGCGCTTACTGTGTGCAGAGCACTGAACTGAGCGCTTGGGAAGTACAAGTTGGCAACATATAGAGACAGTCCCTACCCAACAGCGGGCTCATAGTCTAAAAGTTCACAGTCTAAAAGCCCCCACTCTCCGGGGCTTCGGACCCACCTCGGCATCGCTTCTGCTAGAGAAGCATCCTGTCTCAGTGGGAAAGAGCCGGGGCTTTGGAGTCTGAGGTCGTGGGTTCAAATCCCGGCCCCGCCACTCAATCAATCAATCAATCGTATTTATTGAGCGCTTACTGTGTGCAGAGCACTGAACTGAGCGCTTGGGAAGTACAAGTTGGCAACGTATAGAGACGGTCCCTACCCAACAACGGGCTCACAGTCTAGAAGGCGGAGACGGGCAACAAAACGTAACATGCACTGGCTCTTGAACTAAGCCCCCAGATTCTTCTGCGATATTTCATTCTTGTCGCTGATGGAGTCCATAAGTGTGAGGAAAGAGCTTTTCTTTGTGGATATTCCATTACCGCACGTCTTGTTTGTAAAATCTCAACCTCATAATATGGAATCTGCAATCAATCAATCAATCAATCGTATTTATTGAGCGCTTACTGTGTGCAGAGCACTGTACTAAGCACTTGGGAAGTACAAGTTGGCAACATATAGAGACGGTCCCTACCCAACAGTGGGCTCACAGTCTAAAAGGGGGAGACAGAGAACAAAACCAAACATAGTAACAAAATAAAATAAATAGAATAGGTATGTACAAGTAAAATAAATAAATAAATAAATAGAGTAATGAATATGTACAGACATATATACATGTATACAGGTGCTGTGGGGAAGGGAAGGAGGTAAGATGAGGGGGATGGAGAAGGGGAGAGGAAGGAAGGGGCTCAGCAACATCTAGAGACGGTCCCTACCCAACAACGGGCTCACAGTCTAGAAGGGGGAGACAACAAAACGTAACATGCACTGGCTCTTGAACTAAGCCCCCAGATTCTTCTGCGATATTTCATTCTTGTCGCTGATGGAGTCCGTAAGTGTGAGGAAAGAGCTTTTTTTGTGGCTATTCCATTACCGCACGTCTTGTTTGTAAAATCTCAACCTCAGAATATGGAATCTGCACAACTTCATACCCAAGTAATTGAAGATGTCTCTGTTTAATGGCTTCTTTTCCTGCTAAATTTTGGCTATTGAAACAAAATCTCTTTGGACCATCAATACGAAGAGCTATTCTTTTATGCACTTCGTCGGATCCTGAAACTGGTAGTACGAATCCCTCTTCATTAAGTTTAAGCTCAATGTCTATTGTGTAACAATAAGGGGTCAATACTTTTGAAGCAAGATAAGCTCTTGCTCCTAAAAGACAGACAAGTCCTTTCTTCACACTTTTGTAGAGGTGAAAATCCACAGGGGTCTCCAGGGAACCACTTGGAGTGAGAAAGGACTTCACTTGATACTTTGGAAGAAGTTTAGGACCCTTATAGAAGGGACATTTCAGGATCACGGTTAAAAAAATGCTGGGTCCGCTGGGACAGGACCAAATGATTCAAGCCTGAATCTTGGGCTTGTAAATATTGAAGGAAATAGCACTCGTCTACTGTGTGACTTTGGACAAGTCACTTCACTTCTCTGGGCCTCAGTCACCTCATCTGTAAAACGGGGATTAAGACCGTGAGCCCCACGTGGGACAACCCGATTACCTTGTATCTGCCCCAGTGCTTAGAACAGTGCTTGGCACATAGCGCTTAACAAATACCAATATTATTACTATTACCATGTACATATTGAGAAGCAACGTGGCTCCGTGGAAAAGGGCCCGGGCTTTGGAGTCAGAAATCGTGGGTTCAAATCCCGGCCCCGCCACTCGTCAGCTGTGTGACTTTGGGTAAGTCACTTCACTTCTCTGGGCCTCAGTCACCTCATCTGTAAAACGGGGATTAAGACCGTGAGCCCCACATGGGAAAACCCGATTAGCTTGTATCTACACCAGTGCTTAGAACAGTGCTTGGCACATAGTAGGTGCTTAATAAATGCCATCATTATTATTATTGATATCATCAGCATGATTGGCATCATCACCATAATAATGATGATGGCCTTTATTAAGTGCCTACTATGCATGGTTCAGTGGAAAGAGCCCAGGCTTTGGAGTCAGAGGTCGTGGGTTCAAATCCCGGCCTCTCCACTCATCTGCTGTGTGACTTTGGGCAAGTCACTTCACTTCTCTGGACCTCAGTCACCTCATCTGTAAAATGGGGATTAAGACCGTGAGCCCCACGTGGGACAACCCGATTACCTTGTATCTACCCCAGGGCTTAGAACAGTGCTTGGCACATAGTAAGTGCTTAACAAATAGCAATATTATTACTATTACCATGTACATACTGAGAAGCAACATGGCTCAGTGGAAAAGAGCCCGGATTTTGGAGTCAGAGGTCATGGGTTCAAATCCTGGCTCCGCCACTCGTCAGCTGTGTGACTTTGGACAAGTCACTTCGCTTCTCTGGGCCTCAGTCACCTCATCTGTAAAACGGTGATTAAGACCGTGAGCCCCACGTGGGACAACCCGATTACCTTGTATCTACCCCAGCGCTTAGAACAGTGCTTGGCACATAGTAAGTGCTTAACAAATACCAATATTATGACTATTACCATGTACATATTGAGAAGCAACGTGGCTCCGTGGAAAAGAGCCCGGGTTTTGGAGTCAGAGGTCGTGGGTTCAAATACCGGCTCCGCCACTTGTCAGCTGTGTGACTTTGGGCAAGTCACTTCACTTCTCTGGGCCTCAGTCACCTCATCTGTAAAACGGGGATTAAGACTTTGAGCCCCCCGTGGGACAACCTGATCACCTTGTAACCTCCCCAGCGCTTAGATCTGTGCTTGGCACATAGTAAGCGCTTAATAAAGGCCATCATTATTACTATCATTATCAGCATGATTGGCATCATCACCATAGTAATGATGATGGCCTTTACTAAGCGCCTACTATGCATGGTTCAGTGGAAAGAGCCCAGGCTTGGGAGTCAGAGGTCATGGGTTCTAATCCCGGCTCCTCCACTTGCCTGCTGTGTGACTTTGGGCAAGTCACTTTACTTCTCTGTGCCTCAGTTACCCCATCTGTAAAATGGGGATTAAACTGTGAGCCCCATGTGGGACAACCTGATTACCTTGTATCTACCCCAGTGTTTAGAACAGTGCTTGGCACATATTAAGAGCTTATTCATTCATTCATTCAATCTTATTGAGCGCTTACTGTGTGCGGAGCACTGTACTAAGTGCTTGGGAAGTACAAGTTGGCAACATCTAGAGACGGTCCCTACCCAGCAGCGGGCTCACAGTCTAATCCTGGCTCTGCCACTTGCCTGCTGTGTGACTTTGGGCAAGTCACTTCACTTCTCTGGGCCTCAATTACCCCATCTGTAAAACGGGGATTAAACTGTGAGCCCCATGTGGGACAACCTGATCACCTTGTATCTAACCCAGTGCTTAGAACAGTGCTTGGCACATAGTAAGCGCTTAACAAATACCAATATTATTATTATTATTACTATGTACATATTGAGAAGCAACGTGGCTCAGTGGAAAAGAGCCCGGGCTTTGGAGTCAGAGGTCATGTGTTCAAATCCCAGCTCCGCTACTCATCAGCTGTGTGACTTTGGGCAAGTCACTTCACTTCTCTGGGCCTCAGTTACCCCATCTGTAAAACGGGGATTAAACTGTGAGCCCCGTGTGGGACAACCTGATCACCTGTAACCTCCCCAGTGCTTAGAACGGTGCTTTGCACATAGTAAGCGCTTAATAAAGGTCATCATTATTATTATCATTATCAGCATGATTGGCATCATTACCGTAGTAATGATGATGGCCTTTATTAAGTGCCTACTATGCGTGGTTCAGTGGAAAGAGCCCAGGCTTTGAAGTTAGAGGTCGTGAGTTCAAATCCTGGCTCCGCCACTCATCCACTGTGTGACTTTGGGCAAGTCACTTCACTTCTCTGGGCCTCAGTTCCCTCCCCGGTAAAATGGGGATGAAGACTGTGAGCCCCCCGTGCGACAACCTGATCACCTTGTAACCTCCCCAGCACTTAGAATGGTGCTTTGCACATAGTAAGTGCTTAATAAATGCCATTACATATTTACTATTCTATTTACTATTCTATTTATTTTACTTTGTTAATATGTTTTGTTTTGTTGTCTGTCCCCCCCTTCTAGACTGTGAGCCCGCTGTTGGGTAGGGACCGTCTCTAGATGTTACCAACTTGTACTTCCCAAGCGCTTAGTCATTCATTCATTCATTCATTCAGTCGTATTTATTGAGCACTTACTGTGTGCAGAGCACTGTACTAAGCGCTTGGGAAGTACAAGTTGGCAACATATAGAGACGGTCCCTACCCTGCAGCGGGCTTACAGTTTAGAAGGGGGAGACAGACAACAAAACCAAACATATTAACAAAATAAAATAAATAGAATAAATATGTACAAGTAAAATAAATAAATAGAGTAATAAACACATATAAACATATATACATATGTACAGGTCCAGTGCTCTGCACACAGTATGTGCTCAATAAATGTGATTGAATGAATGAATGAATACTACGTGCAAAGCACCGTGCTAAGTGCTGGGGAGGATACAAGGTGATCAGGTTGTCCCACGTGGGGCTCACAGTCTTCATGCCCATTTTACAGATGAGGGAACTGAGGCCCAGAGAAGTTAAGTGACTTGCCCAAAGTCACACAACTGACAAGTGGCGGAGCTGGGATTTGAACCCTTGATCTCTGACTCCAAAGTGCGGGCTCTTTCCACTGAGCCACATTGCTTCTCATATTATTCTCATATTATTCTCATATTATTATTCTCATATTACTCTCATATTCTCATATTATTATGATGCCAATGATATTGGCATCGTAATAATAATAATGATGATGTGAGCCCGTTGTTGGGTAGGGACCGTCTCTATATGTTGCCGACTTGTACTTCCCAAGCGCTTAGTCCAGTGCTTTGCACACAGTAAGCGCTCAATAAATACGATGGAATGAATGATTGATGGCATTTATTAAGCGCTTACTATGTGTAAAGCACTGTTCTAAGCACCGGGGAGGTTACAAAGGTGATCAGGTTGTCCCATGGCGGGGGCTCACAGTCTTCATCCCCGTTTCACAGATGAGGAAACTGAGGCCCAGAGAAGTGAAGTGACTTGCCCAGAGTCACACAGCTGACAATTGGCGGAGCGTGGATTCGAACCCCTGCCCTCTGACTCCAAAACCCATCCTCTTTCCACTGAGCCACACTGCTCGTTAAGCGCTTACTATGTGCCGGGCACTGGATTAAACGCTGGGGTGCGTGGCTCAGTGGAAAGAGCCTGGGCTTGGGAGTCAGAGGTCATAATAATAATAATAATAATAATAATAATAATAATAATAATAATGATAACGATGGCAGTTCTTAAGTGCGTGCCAAGAACTGTTCTGAACGCTGGGGTAGATACATGGTCATCAGAGTGGATCCACTCCCTGCTCCACGAGGGGCTCACAGTTGGTTTTTTTTAATGGTATTTATTAAGCGCTTACTATGTGCAGAGCACTGTTCTTTTAGACTGTGAGCCCACTGTTGGGTAGGGACTGTCTCTATATGATGCCAACTTGTACTTCCCAAGCGCTTAGTACAGTGCTCTGCACACAGTAAGCGCTCAATAAATACGTTTGATTGATTGTTCTAAGCGCTGGGGAGGATACAAGGTGATCAAGTTGTCCCACGTGGGCTCACCGTCTTCATCCCCATTTTACAGATGACGGAACTGAGGCCCAGAGAAGCGAGGTGACTTGCCCCAAGTCACACAGCTGACAAGTAGCGGAGCCGGGGTTTGAACCCACGACCTCGGACTCCAAAGCCCGGGCTCTGTCCACTGAGCCACTTCAAATCCCAGCTCTGCCAACTGTCGGCTGTGGGACGTGGGGCAAGTCACTTCACTTCTCCAAGCCTCAGTTACCTCATCTGTCAAGTGGGGATGAAGACCGGGAGCCCCACGTGGGACAACCTGATCACCTTGTAACCTCCCCTGTGCTTCGCACATAGTAAGCGCTTAACAAATATCATTCTTTTTATTATTATTCCAAGGTCATCGGGTCAGTCCCAGTCCCCTGAGGGGGCTCACAGGCTCCGTCCCCGTTTCACAGATGAGGGCACTGAGGCCCAGAGAAGTAAAGCGACTTGCCCAAGGTCACACATTTGGGACCGTCTCCATCTGTTGCCGATTTGCACTTCCCAAGCGCTCAGTACAGTGCTCTGCACACAGCGCTCAATAAATACTATCGATTGATTGCACACAGTCAGCGCTCAATAAATGCGATTGAATGAATGAGTGGATGAATGAAAGTGGTGGAGCTGGGATTAATAATAATAATGACTGTGTTTGTTAAGCGCTTACTATGTGCCAAGCACTGCTCTAAGCGCTGGGGGAGATACAAAGTAATCAGGTTGGTCCACGTCGGGCTCAGCCTTAGTCCCCATTTTACAGATGAGGTCACTGAGGCTGTGAGCCCGTTGTTGGGTAGGGACCATCTCTATCTGTTGCCGACTTGTACTTCCCAAGTGTTTAGTACAGTGCTCTGCACAGAGTAAGGGTTCAATAAATGATTGAATGAATGAATGAAGCACAGAGAAGTGAAGTGACTTGCCCCAAGTCACACAGCAGACAAGTGGCAGAGCCGGAATTAGAACTCATCACTAGGCCATGCTGCTTCTCTACACCCCATCTCTGTAATTTCCTTATTTCTACTTTATTTCTAGCCTCCCCCCAGACCGTGAGCTCGCAGCGGGCTCGTTCCTTTGTTGGCAGCAGCCAACAAAGCCGTCCCAGCCCGGACCTGCGAGCCAGAAGGGCCTGGGTTCTAATTCCGCCTCCGCCACTTGTCGGCTGTGTGACCCTGGGCAAGGTACTTCACTTCCCTGAGCCTCAGTTCCCTCATCTGTAAAATGGGGATTGAGACTGTGTGCCCCATGTGGGACAGGGACTGTGTCCAACCTGATTTGCTTGTATTCCCCCCACTCCCGCCCCAGCGCTCAGTACAGTGCCTGGCACACAGTAGGCGCTTAAGAAATAACACAATTGTTATAATTATTACTGTTACCCTCCCAATCGATTATGCTATTGATGCCTGTCTACTTGTTTTGTTATGTTGTCTGTCTCCCCACTTCTAGACTGTGAGCCCGTTGTTGAGCAGGAATCGTCTCTATCTGTTGCCGAGTTGTGCTTTCCAAGCACTTAGTACAGTGCTCTGCACACAGTAAGCGCTCAATAAATACGATTGATGATGATGATTGAATGAATGAATGAACGAATTAGTACAGCATAGCATAGTGGATAAAGCACGGGCCTGAAAGTCAGAAAGGTATGGGTTCTAATCCCAGCCTCACCACTTGTCTGCTGTGTGACCTTGGGCAAGTCATTTCTCTTCTCTGGACCTCAGTTCCCTCCTTTGTCAAATGGGTATTGAGACTTTGGACAGGGACTGTGTCCAACCCGATTTGCTTGTATCCACCCCAGTTCTTAGTACGGTGTCTGGCACATAGGTGCTTAACAAAGGCCATAATTATAATAAGAATTATTATTATTATTACTGTGCTCTACACACAGCGCTCAATAAGTACGATTGAGGGAAGGATATACCCTGTGGTGGTCAGGGGTATGTGCTCAGGGGAAGCTGTAACCTGTTTATATTATTGCCCCCCTTTATGCCAAAATACTCTAGCTTTGGAACAGCCCTTTCTGGATTGTTGCAGGGCAAATAATAATAACGACGATAATAGTTGTGGTATTTAAGCACTTACTTTGTTCCAGGCACTGTTCTAAGCATTGCGGTAGATACAAGCTAATTGGGTTGGGCACAGTCCCTGTCCCACTTATGACCCACAATCTTAATTCCCATTTTACACATGAGGGAACTGAGGCACAGGGAAGTTAAGTGACTTACCGAAGGTCACACAGCAGACATGTGCCAGAGCTGGAATTAGAAGCCAGGTCCTTCTTAGTCCAGGGCTGTCCTCTAACCACTAGGCCATGCAATCAACCAACGGTATTTATTGAGCATTTACTATTTACAAAGCACTTTACTCTTGGAAGAGTACAAGAGTAGTAGACACCGTCCCATAATGACATTAGAGTTTTCCCCAAGAGTTCTAGATTTGTTTTTTATATTTGTTATATGCTTACTGGGTCCCAGGCACTGTACTAAGCCCTGGGGTAGATACAAGCTAATCAGGTTGGACACAGATCCTGTCCCGCGTGGGGTTTACAGTCCTAATCCCCATTTTACAGGTGAGGGAATGGAGGCCCAGGGAAGTTAAGTGACTTGTGCAGAGTCACAGAGCAGACCAGTGGCGGAGCGGGGAGGAGAACCCAGGTCCTCTGATTCTCAGGCCCATGCTCTGTTCATCCAGTTGTATTTATTGAGCGCTTACTGTGTGCAGCCATGCTACATCTCAATTTTGATCCAGTTTTCTGAGAATTCTGCTTTGGAGATCTGAAAATTTTTTACTGCAAGCCGTCCTTGATCAATACCTAGATCATTACATGACTGTGGTATTTTAAGCATTAACTATAAGGCAAGCACTGTACAAAGTCCCGGGGTACATACGAGATAGCCAGGGCCCACGTGGGGCTCACAGTTTAGTAGAAGGGAGAACAGGCATTGAATCCCCATTTTGCAGAGGAGGGAACTGAGGCACAGAGAAGTAAGCCAGAGACTCCTTCATTCCATCCAGAGTGGTGATGAATGAAGCAGGGAAATGGTGCAGATATTTATTCATTCATTCACCCGTATTTACTGAGCGCCTACTGTGTGCAGAGCACTGTACTATGGGCTTGGGAAGTACAAGCCTATGAGCCGCAAGGGAGGTGATGAATAGTCTTCAGAGGGGGGAAGGAGCAAAGGAGCACAGTGCTTCTCACCTGCCTCCTCACTCACACTCCTCCCCCCTGTAAATCTATATTACTACCTCACGGACACCTCCACTCTCTCTACCCCATCCATCTTTCTCAGTGCATCACACCCCACCTCGCCTCCCTATCTTCTCTACCCAATCTTGATGACCAGACTACTGCTCTCAACTCCACCCTCTCTACTCAACTCCCTCGTTCCCCTTTCCCTTCGCCACTCTCATACCACTAACCCCCACAGCCTTGGATCACTGCCACTGTCCACCTCCTTCTCTCTTACGCTCGAGCTGCTGAACGCTGCTGGCGAAAATCTAAACACCAAGCCAATCTTGTTCACTTCAAGTTTATCCTTTCCTGCCTTAACACTGCCGTCTCCTCTACCAGGCAAAACTATTTCTCCTCCCTTATTGACACCCATGCCCATCGTCCCCATCAGCTGTTCCGTACATTTAACTCCCTCCTCAGGCCCCCTGTTCCTCCCCCTCCTCCTTCCCTCACCCCCAACGATCTGGCCTCCTACTTCATTAGTAAAATTAACTCCATCAGGTCTGAGCACCCCAAAGTCACTCCTCCCCCTTCTCCAACCCCTCAGCTCTCAACAGTCTCTGCTACTCTCCCATCCTTCCCAGCGGTATCCTCAGAGGAGCTCTCCTCCATCCTCTCAAGTGCTACTCCGGCCACCTGTGCTTCAGACCCAATTCCCTCTCATCTTATCAAATCTCTCGCCCCTTCCCTCCTCCCGTCCTTAACTTCCATCTTCAGCCGCTCACTTTCCACTGATTCCTTCCCTTCTGCCTTCAAACATGCCCATGTCTCCCCCATCCTAAAAAAACCCTCTCTTGACCCCATCTCCCCTTCTAGTTATTGCCCTATCTCCCTCCTACCATTCCTTTCCAAACTCCTAGAACGAGTCATCTACTCCCGCTGCCTCGAATTCCTCAATGCCAACTCTCTCCTCGACCCCCTCCAGTCTGGCTTCCATCCCGTACATTCCACGGAAACTGCCCTCTCAGAGGTCACCAGTGACCTCGTTCTTACCAAATCCAATGGCTCCTGCTCTGTCCTAATCCCCCTCGACCTCTCAGTTGCCTTTGACACTGTGGACCACCCCCTTCTCCTCAACACGCTATCCAACCTTGGCTTCACAGACTGCATCCTCTCCTTGTTCTCCTCTTATCTCTCTGGCCGTTCATTCTCAGTCTCCTTTGCAGGCTCCACCTCTCCCTCCCATCCCGTTACAGTAGGGGTTCCTCAAGGGTCAGTTCTTGGTCCCCTTCTGTTCTCTAGCTACATTCACTCCCTTGGTGACCTCATTCGCTCCCACGACTTCAACTATCATCTCTACCCAGTTCTACATCTCTGCCCCTGCTCTCTCTCCCTCCCTCCAGGCTCGCATCTCCTCCTGCCTTTAGGACATCTCCATCTGGATATCTGCCCGCCATCTAAAGCTCAGTATGTCCAAGAGTGAACTCCTTATCTTTCCTCCCAAACCCTGCCCTCTCCCTGACTTCCCCGTCACTGTAGACGGCACTACCATCCTTCCTGTCTCACAAGCCCGCAACCTTGGTGTCATCCTCAACTCCTTTCTCTCGTTCACCCCACACATCCAATCCATCACCAAAACCTGCTGGTCTCACCTCCACAACGTCTCCGAGATTCGCCCTTTCCTCTCCATCCAAACAGCTACCTTGCTGGTTCAGTCTCTCATCCTGTCCCAACTGGATTACTGCATCAGCCTTCTCTCTGATCTCCTATCCTCCTGTCTCTCCCCACTTCAGTCTGTACTTCACGCTGCTGCCCGGATCATCTTTGTGCAGAAACGCACTGGGCGTGTTACTCCCCTCCTCAAAAATCTCCAGTGGCTGCCTGTCAACCTTCGATTCAACAAAAACTCCTCCCTCTCGGCTTAGAGGCTGTCCATCACCTCACCCCCTCCTACCTCACCTCCCTTCTCTCCTTCTACAGCCCAGCCCGCACCCTCTGCTCCTCTGCCGCTAACCTCCTCATTGTGCCTCGTTCTGGCCTGTCCCACCGTCGACCCCTGTCCTGGAATGCCCTCTCTCCACAAAACCGCCAAGCCAGCTCTCTTCCTCCCTTCAAAGCCCTACTGAGAGCTCACCTCCTCCAGGAGGCCTTCTCAGACTGAGCCCCCTTTTTCCTCTCCTCCTCCCCATCCCCCCCGCCCTACCTCCTTCCTCTCCCCACAGCACTTGTATATATATTTGTGCAGATTTATTACTCTATTTTACTTGTACATATTTACTGTTCTATTTATTTTGTTAATGACATGCATATAGCTTTAATTCTATTTGTTCTGACTATTTTGGCACCTGTCTACATGTTTTGTTTCGTTGACTGTCTCCCCCTTCTAGACTGTGAGCCCGTTGTTGGGTAGGGACCATCTCTATATGTTGCCGACTTATACTTCCCAAGCACTTAGTACAGTGCTCTGCACACAATAAATACGACATAATGAATGATTGAATGCTTCCCTAGGTGGTCTTTGAGGTTCATCTCTATAATAAATAATGTTGGTATTTAAGTGCTTACTATGTGCCAAGCACTGTTCTAAGCACTGGCGCTCCATCTGATTCTCCCTCAATCAAGCAATGTTAGCGAGGTGGTGTACTAAGTGCTGGGGTAGATTCAAGGTAATCAGGTTGAATTTAGTCTCACAGGGTGGGGCTCACAGTTTTAATCCCCTTTTTACAGATGAGGTAGCTGAGGCCTGGAGAAGTTCAGTGACTTGCTCAAGGTCACACTGCAGACGAGTGGCGGAGCTGGGATTAGAACCCAAGTCCTCTGACTCCTAGGCCCGCGGTCTTTCCACTGCTTCTTCTAGTTATGAGGGTTGACAAATTTTTCTACTTCTGACGCTGGTGAGAAGTGTCCCAAAGGGGTGTCTGGCTAATCAAAACTCCGAGATAAACATCCTGAACCTCTCCATCATTTTTTTAAGGGATTGACTGGAAAAGGAACTTAATGGCTTCTGCTTCTGCTTCTAATAGTTTTACCAAGTAACCTTTGCCCTCTGGCTTCAGCAGAAAAATGTAACTGACAAGCTGATAAATAATACCCTTCCTCCGGGGCCATCCACAGTGATGGTGGTTATTGGGGTGCAGGGCCCCAGTGGCAGGGAAGGGAGAGTTTAGATGTCAGAAATTCTGCGGTTAAATCTCCCTTCCCCATCCCCACAAAAGTATCTTGCAGTAGCCTAGGATTCAGAGAACCTGGGTTCTAATTCTGACTCTGCCACTTTACTGCTCCATGACCGTGGGCAAGTCACTTAAAGTCACAGTCACAAGTCTGTGCCTCAGTTTCCTCATTTGTAAAATGATAGGTCCAAACCCTTTCTCCCTCTTGCGTTAGAATGTGAGACCGGTGTGGGACAGAGATTGAGTTTGATCTGCATAGACTATATCTACCTGGTGCTTAGTACAGAGCTTACCACATCATAAACACATAACACATATCATTACCCCTCACCCTTCTGATCCGGAATCACTCAGTGATATTTGTTGAATGCTTAGTCCATGTAGACTGCTGTACTGAGCGCTTGGGAGAGTTGAGTAGTGTTAGTAGCGGTGATACTTGCCCTCAAGGATCTTCAAATCTGGCAATTCCAATCTTTCAGATGCCTCCCTGCACCTTCATTGTTCTCCTTTAGCCAGGGTCCGAGTCCCCTATTCCCTTTGTTCCCTGTTCATCCGTGCCGCCCCTTACGATGGCATCTCTTGGGAGGGAGGTGGTCCTGAGAACGTGGGGCCCAAGGCCTGTCCAGGTTGCCACCAAGAAGGGTAGGGAGGCAATGCCCGTAACTTAATAATAATAATAGTAGTGATGGTGGTATTTAAGTGCTTACTATATGCCAAGTACTGTGCTAAACACTGGGGTGAATACAAGCAAATCGGATTGGACACAGTGTCTGTCCCACGTGCGGCTCACAGTCTCAATCCCCATTTTCCAGATGAGGCAACTGAAGCCCAGAGAGGTGAAGTGACTTGCCCAGGGTCACACAGAAGAAACGGGGCAGAGCCGGGATTAGAACCGTGTCCTTCTGACTCCCAAGGCTGTGTTCTATCTACTAATGCCATGCTGCTTCCCCACCCTGCCCTTCTAGGTGACAGTCTGAACAGGCCGTAGGCGACCCCTCGCCTCTGCCAGGAAGCAGAGAATGGCCCTGCTCTGGACTGCCGTAACATCAAGGGGGCACCTGGGACAGAGGTGTGAGATTTGCATGCAGTAGGTGCCCAGAGATTTACTTGCCATGGGGTGGGGTGTAAGGCCGTTGCCCAGTTGGCTTGTATACAGCTTTGGGGCAGTGCGGAACGCTTTACCACGTGCTTGAGAGAGTATGACAGCCTCCATTTATTGAGCACCTGCTGTGTGCAGAGCACTGAAGTAAGCGCTCCCTTCTCACAAGGAGTTTACAGTCCACTAAGGTAGTCATGAAATTATATACAAGTCAGTCAGTGGTACTTATTGAACGCTTCCTACGTGCAGAGCACCAGACTAAGCACTTAGGAGAGTGCAGTATAACAGATACCTTCCCTGCCCATGACGAGCTTACAGATGGACTTCTCTGAGTTTATGCAAGCTTCCCCGGACAGAGGAAGGTGAGCTTTCCAAGCCCAGATCCCATCCTCTTTTCCTCCCTTGGAAACCCCATTGGGAGGGATTTACCTGTAAATAGTCCGAGCGGTTTTAAGTCAGCTCCCTGGCTGCAGCGGCGGTGCGGATCTGGAGCTGAAAGGGGTGACATTGGGCTCCTCTCTATGGCCCGGGTGGAGCCCTTCACACTGATCTCCATTTTTCCGGCCCCTCAGTCCAGCCTGGCCCGCTCCCAAGCCAGAGGAGGAAGGAAGGGCTCATGGAGTCTGTAAAGCACTTTGTAAGACAGTGCAAGGATGTGGAAGTACTAAAGGTGTGCAGAAATGCTGAGAAAGTAGGGAAGATGTGACCTAGGGGGAAGGAAACTTAAGAGAGGAAAGCCTCGAGGAGGAAATGAAATTGCAGAAGGATTTTTGAATAGGGTAAGAGTTGTGGTGGGGAAGATTTGGAGGGGGAAGATATTCCAGGCAGGAGCCAGGGGTCAGAGGAGGAAGAGGTGAGAATCAGGCACAAGAAGGTGTTAGGGAAGAAAGGGGAGAGAGACCTGGGCTGTAAGGGGAGAGTTAATAGGTGAGAGGGAGAGAGCTGAAAGAGTGCTTTAAAAGCAATGGTGAGAAATTTCTGTTTGATGCAGAGTTAAGCGGGTAGCCGTCGGGAGGTTTTGAGAAGTGGGGAGATGTGTGCCGAATGTCATATTAGATCATCATCATCATCAATCGTATTTATTGAGCGCCTACTATGTGCAGAGCACTGTACTAAGCGCTTGGGAAGTACAAATTGGCAACACATAGAGACAGTCCCTACCCAACAGTAGGCTCACAGTCTAAAAGGTCTAAAAGGTCTAACAGTCTATTAGATGAGTGAAGTAGAGGCCAGAGAGGGGAAAGACTGGATTTAGGGAGACTAGTAAGGAGATTATTGCAGTATTCAAGCCGGGATGTGGCTAGGACCCAGACCAGGTGGACAGTTGGATAGAGAGGGCAGAGCGGATCTGAGAAATACCGTGGAAGAAAATGACAGGATTTAGCAACAGACTAGATGTGAGAATTGAAAGAGCGAGGAATTGAGGAGTGTGCCCAGGTTGGATAGTTCAGAAACAGGGAAGATGGCATGTGGGGGTGTCAAGTTTGATGGGAAAGTCTGGTGGAGGAGAGATGAGTTCAGTTTGTGACAGACTGAGGGATTGGTGAGGCACCCTTATGGACAGGTTTTTTCAGGCAAGGGGAAGGAAGGGAGAAGTCAAGCCTATTCAGAGACTTGGGAGTCATTTCTAGAGAGGGGGTGGCAAATGGAGTCCCTGAGGAAGGTAGTATGAAGTGAGAAGAGAAACCCATAGTTAAGGGGTGACAGGTTGAAGAGGAACCAGTGAAAGAGACTGAGAGGAAAGGGAAGCAGCGTGGCCTAGTGGAAAGAACACGGGCCCTGGGAGTCAGAAGGATCTGGGTCCTAATCCTGGCTCTGCCACGTGCATGCTGTGTGACCCTGGGCAAATCTCTTCCCTGTGTCTATTAACTCATCTGTAAAATGGGGATTAAAACTGTGAGCCCCATGCGAGACATGGGCCGCGTCCAACCCGATTACCTTATATCTACCCCAATGCTTAGAGTGAAGTGCCTGGCACATAATAAATACTTAACAAATACCGTTTAAAAAAGGAGAAAAAAGAGGAAAATTGGGAAAGGGCTGTAGATTGTACGCTCTAAACTGCAAGATTGTTGTGGGCAGAGAATGTGTCTGTTATACTGTTGTGTGGTACTTTCCCAAGTGCTTAATTCAGTGCTGTGCACACAGTGAATGCTCAAGAAATAGGATTGATTGATCAAGCCAAGATTAGATATTCTTTGGAGGAAAAAGTAGTTCATTCATTGTCGTATTTATTGAGCGCTTACTGTGTGCAGAGCACTGTACTGTTTGGAAAGTACAAATCGGCAACATATAGAGACAGTCTGTACCCAACAACGGGCTCACAGTCTAGAAGGGGGAGACAGACAACAAAACAAAATAAGTAGACAGGTGTCAATAGTCTATGGTGTCATAGGCGGCTGAGAGGTCAAGGAGGATGAGGATTAGAGGAGCAGCATGGCATAGTGGATAGAGCACGGGCCTTGGAGTCGGAAGGTCATGGGTTCTAATCCCGGCTCCTCCGCTTGTCTGCTATGTGACCCATGGCAAGTCACTTCACTTCTCTGTGCCTCAGTTTCCTCATCTGTAAAATGGGGATTGAGACCGTGAGCCCCACATGGAACAGTGACTGTGTCCAACCCGATTTGCTTGTATCCACCCCAGCGCTTAGTACAGTGCCTCGCACATAGTAAGCACTTAAGTACTTCAATTATTATTATTATTATACAGTAGCACCCATTAGGCTTGGTGAGGAGGAGCTCATTGGTAACCTCAGAGTGCAGTCTCAGTGCAGTGAAGAGGCTGGAAACCAGATTATAGAGGGTCACTAAGGAAGGTGGAACAGAGGAAGCCAAGGCAGGGAGTATATGCATCCCACTTCAGTAATTTGCATGGAAATGGGAGCAGGGAAATTGGAATCCTTAGAGGCTGCAGTGGGATCCGGAAAAGATGAACACATTTAATGGCAATGGGAAAGAAGGAGCTGCCAGAGTGAGTGATTGAAGATGACAAATACCATCATCATCACGGCAGTTAAGGAGGGAAAGAAGATGGGAGCCACTGTTTTCAGATAGCGAGAGGTGATGTGGTCAGAGGTGTTGGTGGAAGGTATAGATTTTCAAAGTAGGAGAGAGATCTCTTGAGAGACAGCTGAGAGGGAATGAATCTCACTCTAGTGTGGGGTGATTATACAACCAAGTGCTTAGGTTTACCGTGTCCTAATGCACAGGTGACTTTTATAATGGCTGCGTAGACTGACATAAGTTGTTGAAATGATCCTTTTTTAAAACATAGTTCATTTTTGCCTTCCTTGATACATCCATGCCAACTAATCAATCAGGCAGTTGTATTTATTGAGTGCTTAATGTGTGCAGAGCACTGTACTAAGTGCATGGGATAGTACAATATAACAGAGTTAGTAGATATGTGACCTGCCCATAATGAGCTTACGGAAGGGTATATCCTTGCGAAAGCTCATTTTTAGGGAAATTTATGCTGTAATACACAGTCTGACATGGCACATGCCAGGCAGGGTATTTGAGTGGCACTGAACTAAACACGTAGGAGAGTACACAGAGTTAGAAAATGCTATCCCTGAACACACGGAGCTAAGTGCATGCTATAGGGAAGTGGCGTGTGCTCATGAACCATTTATTCAATAACAAGGCATGCCAAGCTCTATTAAGTAGAAAGTTCCCTTATTCCCTAATTGCATTCTAAAATGTGTATTGAAAGCACACATTATGATGGAACTGAGTGGATAAATAAAATGGGATTTATATATATATATTTTGTATATAATATATGGCATGTTAGTAAATGTAAGTCTACTGTTATTGAAACTTCCTTGCTCAATATTAAATAGCCATTAATGTGTCATCAGTAATTTAGCCAGCCATTCGGTAAAAGAACAGGTTTGGTGGTGTACTTTTATTCACTATATTTTCTCTACCTTTGGGTTTTTCTTTTTCCCCCCCCAGAGGGTATTTCATAGCAGTAAGACCTTTTGTTTCCATACAATTTCATTTGTTCTCGCTGTGTTCATTCCCCTAAATCAGTCCTCCAACGGCCCAGTCACTTCTAAATCAGCCACTTATGATGTCACAGAGAATTTGATTGCAGATGGGAGCAAGGGGAGTGAAAGTAAACAGTTGAATTTTTCAGAAATTCATCTCCCATTATTATGCAAATGCCTTTTGTTATATGAAAATGGAAACAACAACAGAAAATGGAAAACTCTGTAGTAGAGGTATCAGTAGTAGTGGTTTTTTTTTTTAAGTCCTTCCATTTGGGAACAAGATTCTCATAATTGCCCTCACCACTTCCTCCCCTAAGCTCTCATTCCCCACCCGATTAACATTAATGGTATTTATTGAACACTTACTATGTGCAGAGCACTGTACTACGTGGTTGGGAGAGCACAGTACAGTAGAGTTGGTAGACACGTCCCTGCCCACAAGGAGCTTACAGACTAGTCACGGATCTGAATTTTATTTTTTTTTAATGCTAATGCAGTAAGTTTGGGGAAATATAGGCATATAAGGTTGTTTGTATTAAAAGATGATCATCATCATCAATCGTATTTATTGAGCACTTACTGTGTGCAGAGCACTGTACTAAGCGCTTGGGAAGTACAAATTGGCAACATATAGAGACAGTCCCTACCCAACAGTGGGCTCACAGTCTAAAAGGGGGAGACAAAACCAAACATACTAACAAAATAAAATAAATGATACCCCTTATATGACCGACAGAGCAAGCATGGAATCCACAATCCCGGCCACACTCTGAACAAAAGAGGCCATCCCTGGTTGTGTTGCCATAAATCAGTGTCATCAATCGATGCGGAGAACTGTACTAAGCTCTTGGGAGAGTACAGTTCTTTCAATCGTATTTATTAAGCGCTTACTGTTCGGAGCACTGTACTAAGCCTTGGGAGAGTACAGTACAACAATAAACAGGCATATTCCGTGCCCACAACGAGCTTACGGTCTAGAGGGGGAGACAGGCGTTAATATAAATAAATAAATTGCAGGTCTGTACATAAGTGCTGTGGGGATGGGAGGGGATATGAATAAAGGGGAACGCAGAAGGGAGTGGGAGGGAGATAGGGCAATAACTGGAGGGAATTGTGAGGCCAAGGGAGGGTTATTTTTTAGGATACAGGGGACATGAGAAGCAGCGTGGCTTAGTGGAAAGAGCACGAGCTTGGGAGTCAGAGGTTGTGGGTTCTAATCCAGGCTCCACCATTTGTCAGCTGTGTGACTTCGGGCAAGTCACTTAACTTCTCTGGGCCTCAGTTACCTCATCTGTAAAATGGGGATTAAGACTGTGAGCCCCATGTGGGACAACCTGATCACCTCGTGTCAGCTCCAGCGCTTAGAACAGCGTTTGGCACATAGTAAGCGCTTAACAAATACCAACTATTATTATTATAATTGTGAGCATGTTTAATAATAATAATGGTACTTGTTAAGCACTTACTATGTGCCAAGCACTGTTCTAAGCACTAGGGTAGTTACAAGTTGATCAGGTTGGACACAGAGTCTGTCCCACATGGGGCTCGCACTCTTAATCCCCATTTTACGGCTGAGGTAACTGAGGCCCAGTGAAATGACTTGCCCAGGGTCACACAGCAGAAATGAGGTGGGGCCCGGATTAGAACGCGTGACCTTCTGACCTCCAGGCCCTTGGGTTATCCACTGCTTCTCAAAAGCAGCAGTGGGGAAGAAGCCTTTGAAGAGTGAAAGTGCAGTGCTCTGCACATAGTAAGCGCTCAATAAATACGATTGATGATGAAAGTTGCAGATGGCGGTCAGGGAGGGAAGAAGGGATGGGCAAGAACTTTGGTAAGATGTGAAGGGAAGAGGTCAGAAGTGCAAGTGGAGTAGATTTTGAGGTGAGGTGGGAGACCTTTTGATACCTTCCTGGGAAAGATGGGAGAGTTGAAGAAGGGACGGAAGGAGGCAGGGACTGGAGAGGAGCAGGGGAGATTTTCGGGAGATCACCCGGAATGGTTTCCATTTTTATCAGTAAAATACGTGGCCAGGTCACTGGGGCAAGAGATGGAGGTGGGTGGGGGCAAGGGGATGGGGGCTTGAGGAGGAAATTAAATTTCTAAAACAGCTGGCACAGGCAGTGGACAGCTGTTAAGGGAGTCAGGAATAACGATAATAATTTGCAGTGTTTGTTAAGCGCTTACTACGTGCCAGGTACCGTACTAAGCAGTGGGGTAGATAGATACAAGCAAATCGCACTGGACACAGTCCGTGTCCCACGTGGGGCTCACGGTCTCAATCCCCATTTTGGAGATGAGGGAACTGAGGCACAGAGAAGTGAAGTTACTGGCCCAAAGTCACACAGCAGACAAATGGTAGAGCCAGGATTAGACAGATGGAGAAATCACGTTGCTGGGTGGGCCTGTTTATTTATTCTCCCTTTGCTTAGTGCAGTGCTCCGAACACATTAAGCGCTAAATAAACATTGTTACTGCTACTGCTAGTAGGACCTTAATGAAACCCTAGTAATTGCTATTTAGTCTTGCAGGACTGTCTCTGTTGATATTGTGACTGGATGTTTTGCGAATAGTACATTATGCCTTTTGAATTATTCCTTGCGCTAGATGTTTTGATGACTTAATGGGCATTTTTGTAACAAAACCGCCCCTCTCCTCTTTAACATTATACTATCTATCTCAGCAATTCAGAGAGGGAGGTCGTGTCTGTTGTCATACGTTTAGTCTTTGAGAGAAGTAGAGAGGCCAGTGCCAGGTCTATAGCAGTAATTTTTCAGAGTCTGTAGGCCATGTTGCCTTTTATGTCTTAACCAAGCACGTTCTTGTAGCAGGTAAATGCAGGTCTTGGAGAAGCAGCGTGGCTCGGTAGAAAGAGCACGGGCTTTGGAATCAGAGGTCATGGGTTCAAATCCCGGCTCCACCGATTGTCGGCTGTGTGTCTTCGGGCAAGTCACTTAACTTCTCTGTGCCTCAGTTGCCTCATCTGTAAAATGAGGATTAAGACTGTGAGCCCCACATGGGACAACCTGATTACCTTGTATCCCCCAAGCGCTTAGAACAGTGCTTCGCACGCAGTAAACACTTAACAAATACCATTGTTATTATTATTATTACACCCTTTATAACCAAAATGTCCATTGCTAGATTCTCATCCACCTTTTAATGGGACAGTATTAGTCTCCTTTAAGGGCACATCCTATTTGTAACCAGCATGGCCTAGTGGATAGAGCCCGGGACTGGGAGTCAGAAGGCCCTGGGTTCTAATCGTGACTCTTCCACTAATCTGCTGTGTGACCTTGGGTAAGTCACTTCACTTCTCTGCGCCTTTGTTCCGTCTTCTGTAAAATGGGGATTTCGGCTGTGAACCCCAGGTGGGACAGGGACTGTCTCCCACCCATTTTGCTTATATCCACTGGAGTGCTTAGTACAGTGTTTGGCACATAGTATGCGCTTAACAAATACCACTGTCATTAAGTACAGTGCTCACAGCTACTTAAAGTGTTGCCATTATTCCTCTCTTCCAACAGCAGCAAAATACTGAAGGAGCCTGTTTGCCTGGGGGGATGTGAACATATCTTCTGTAGGTAAGTAGCTGGGACCTGAAGGATAAGAGCTATGGGCGGGATCATAATTCAGGTAGAATAAATCTGTGTCCCCCCTGACGTTTTATGAAAAGTGTAGTTTGAAAAATCACACATTTTTCAGCGACCTGAAGGCCTCAAATTTCATTCTGGGTCGACTTTGAGATGGTGGTCTTGTTTCCTCAAGAAGGAGCCAGTAACTGCAGTGTGAGAAGCAGCATGGCCCAGTGGATAGGGCAGGGGGTCTGGGAAGATGAAGATCGTGGGTTCTAATCCCGGCTCTGCCACTTGTCTGCTGTGTGACCGTGGGGAAGTCACTTCACTTCTCTGTGCCTCCGTTACCTCATCTGTGAAATGGGGATTGAGACTGTGAGCCCCACGTGGCACAGGGGCTATGGCCAACCCAATTTGCTTGTATCCACCCCAGCGCTTAGTACAGTGACTGGCACATAGTAAGTGCTTAACAAATACCATTATTATTATTATTATTATTATTATTATCCCATTCGAAAACACATCTCTCTGTTGCTTGTTGCACTTGTGAGTGTAAGCTCTTCGAGTGCAAGGATCCTGCCTATCGATTCTATTGTACTCTCCCAGGGTTTAATACATACTGTGCCGTCAATCAATTTATGATGTTTATTATTTTATTCATTCAGAGAAGCAGCGTAGCTCAGTGGAAAAAGCACGGGCTTTGGAGTCAGAGGTCATGGGTTCGAATTCCGGCTCCGCCACATGTCTGCTGTGTGACCTTGGGCAAGTCACTTAACTTCTCTGAGCCTCAGTTACCTCATCTGTAAAGTGGGGATGAAGACTGTGAGCCCCACGTGGGACAACCTGATCACCTTGCATCCCCCCAGCGCTTAGAACAGTGCTTTGCACATAGTAAGCGCTTAACAAATGCCATTATTATTATTATTATTATTCAGTCAGTCATATTTATTGAGCACTTACTGTGTGCAGAGCACTGTACTAAACGCTTGGGAAGTACAAATCAGCAACATATAGAGACTGTCCCTACCCAACAATGGGCTCACGGTCCAGAAGCGGGAGACAGACAACAAAACAAAGCAAAAAATGGTATTTGTCAAATGATTGCTCTGTGCTAAGCACTGTACTAAGTGCTGGGTTAGATGCAGGCTAATCAGGTTGGACACAGTCTCTGTCCCGCATGAGGCTCGCAGTCATAATCCCCATTTTACAGCTGAGGTGACTGAGGCACAAAGAAGTCAAGTGACTTGCCCAAGGTCACACAGCAGGCAAGTGGTGGAGCTGAGATTAGAACCCAGGTCCCTTCTGACTCTCAGGCATGTGCTATATCCACTTGGCAAAGCTGCTCCTAACAAACAGTCTTCCTGAGCGCTTACTGTGTGCAGAACACTGAATGTAGTGCTTGGGAGAGTACATCATCATCATCATCAATCGTATTTATTGAGCGCTTACTATGTGCAGAGCACTGTACTAAGGGCTTGGGAAGTACAAATTGGCAACATATAGAGACAGTCCCTAGACTAGACAGTGTACCAGAGTTCGTAGAAACATTCCCTGCTCACGAGCACCTTAGAGTCTAGAGGGGGAGTGGATAGTTTAGAGTTTAGCTGCCATTGTTGATTTTATTTTGAAGAACCAGTGTTATGCAAGTACTGAAAATTTACAAATGAACAGTTAAAAAAAATCCTGTAAAACAAGGGCACAGTTATCTGCTCAGGTAAATAATCCCCCAAGAAACTCTCAAATGAGGACAGAAAGAGTAGTTTGTGGTATTTTTTTTAAGTACTTTGTGCCAAGCACTGTAGAAAGTGGCGTAAGTCTAGATTATCAGGTCCCATAAAGGGCTCACAGACTAATTAAGAGGGAGAACAAGATGCTGATGCCCCATTTTGCAGATGAGGAAACTGAGGCCCAGGAAAGTTAAGTGACAGGGGAACCAGCATGGTGTAGTGGACAGAGTATGGGCCTGGGATTCAGAGGACTGGCGTTCTAATCCCTGCTCCAACACTTGTCTGCTGTGTGACCTTGGGCAAGTCACTTAACTTCTATGTTAAATGGGGAATAAGGCTGTGAGCCCCATGTGTCCAATCTGATTATCTTGTATCTATCCCGGTGCTTAGTACAGTGCCTGGCATACATTAAGCACTTAACAAATACCATTAAAAAAAATCACAAGGTCACACAACAGACAAGTGGTGGAGCTGGGATTAGAATCCAGGTCCTCTATCTCCCAGCCCCATAAAGAAAAGAGTAACTTTGATTTTTGACGCCTTCTTCTGATCCTGAATATTTCCTAGTTCTGAGTCATAAAGGTGATGATGATGATGGCATTTGTTAAGCGCTTACTATGTGCAAAGCACTGTTCTAAGCGCTGGGTTGTTCCAAGGTTGTACAAGCTGATCAGGTTGTCCCACATGGGTCTCACAGTCTTAATCCCCATTTGACAGATGAGGTAACTGAGGCACAGAGAAGTGAAGTGACTTGCCTAAAGTCACAGAGCTGACAATTGGTGGTTGCGGGATTTGAACCCATGACCTCTGACTCCAAAGCCCGTGCCCTCTCCACTGAGCCACGCTGCTTCTATGTTATTCTATGTTAAAATGTTATTCTGAATCTGTGCAGCACTGCAGTTCCTACTCTGTAACTGTGGGTTGGAAGGGAAGCCCCTTTCTCTCCTTCCCTATTGTTTTGTGGCTATTGATGTTGTGGAAAAAAATGTTTCCTTTTTCCTCAACTCAAAGCGGAAAATCAATCAATCAATCAATCAATCGTATTTATTGAGCGCTTACTGTGTGCAGAGCACTGTACTAAACGCTTGGTAAGTACAAGTTGGCAACATATAAAGACTGTCCCTACCCAACAGTGGGCTCACAGTCTAAACGGGGAGACAGAGAACAAAACCAAACATACTAACAAAATAAAATAAATAGAATAGATAGGTACAAGTAAAATAAATAAATAAATAGAGTAATAAGTACGTACAAACATATATACATATATACAGGTGCTGTGGGGAAGGGAAGGAGGTAAAACGGGGGGAATGGAGAGGGGGACGAGGGGGAGAGGAAGGAGGAGGCTCAGTCTGGGAAGGCCTCCTGGAGGAGGTGAGCTCTCAGCAGGGCCTTGAAGGGAGGAAGAGAGCTAGCTTGGCGGATGGGCAGAGGGAGGGCATTCCAGACCCGGGGGTTGACGTGGGCCGGGGGTCGACGGCGGGACAGGCGAGGACAAGGTACGGTGAGGAGATTAGCGGCAGAGGAGTGGAGGGTGCGGGGTGGGCTGTAGAAGGAGAGAAGGGAGGTGAGGTAGGAGGGGGTGAGGTGATGGAGAGCCTTGAAGCCCAGGGTGAGGAGTTTCTGCTTGATGCGTAGGTTGATTGGTAACCACTGGAGATTTTTGAGGAGGGGAGTAACATGCCCTGAGCGTTTCTGGACAAAGACAATCCGGGCAGCGGTGTGAAGTATGGATTGAAGTGGGGAGAGACAAGAGGATGGGAGATCAGAGAGGAGGCTGATACAGTAATCCAGACAGGATAGGATGAGAGCTTGAACGAGCAGGGTAGCAGTTTGGATGGAGAGGAAAGGGTGGATCTTGGCAATGTTGTGGAGCTGAGACCGGCAGGTTTTGGTGACGGCTTGGATGTGAGGGGGGAATGACAGACACATCATCTGCCGACAGACAGTTTACAGTCTAGAGTGGGATGTAAGTCTGTCATCAAATGTACCTCAAGGATGCCACCACATTTTCAAGGAACAAGACCCACAGGTATCAGGAAATATGCTTGCAGTGAGAAGTGTTAGCTTGAAAGAAGATTTTCATTCTTCCCAAGGTGGCATAGTGGATAGAGCCTGGGCCTGGAGGTCAGAAGGACCTGGGTTCTAATCCCAGTTCTGCTATTTGTTCGCCATGTGACCTTGGACAAGTCACTTCAATCCTCCATGCCTCAGTTACCTCGCCTGTAAAATGGGGATTGAGACTGAGCACCCACATGGGTCAGGGACTTTGTCCAATCCTGTTTTCTTGTATCTTGTATCTACCTCAGTGCTTAGTACAGTGCCAAGCACATAGTAAGCACTTAACAAATACCACAATTATTATTGTTATTAGAGTAAACGACTCTGTCAACTGGCTGGAGCCAGTGAGGCAAGATTCTCATGTCATTGGCAAATTTTCAGGCACTTTATAGCCTTTAATTTGACTTAAAATAAATCGGGGCACCCAACATATCTGTTGGTGTAATTTTACTACCTCTGTACTTTAAAAGTGTACCTGGTGATGGGAACATTTATGTTATTTATGTTAGTTAGGTTTGGAAGATTTTTGTTTTCCAGATTTACTGAAATTCTCTCAATTTCTACCAGGGATAAACTCCCTTAGGGGAATCCTACTGATATAAGGTTGTGAGAGACTGCAGTGCATCTTGGAATGTGTTTCTGAGATTGGAAAAAATATTGGAAGGATAACTCTTTCTGGGATGGTTTAAATTTAGGAGTACCTGAAGGTGGAGGAATGGGCATGGAGGTTTCTTCTGTGGTTTTGCTACTTTATCTTTCTAATCACAGTAGACTGTCACATTTCAGAGATTTATGTATATGAAACAATATCTTTTTCCTCTTAAAATAATATAGGGCTTTTAAATGCTTTCTCCATCTTCTTCTCCCCACATCCTGGCCCCATCATTTTCATTCAGTTGTAAATAATGTACTATCCAATTCAGTGGACCATCTCCAGTAATATTTGGTAATATATTTTGGATTAGAGACCATTAGATTTGTATAGATGGCTTTCAGGAAGATATTATTGGTATGCTCGCTCCTGAAAAATGGAACAATTTTTAATTCAAATGAGATAGTTGAAATCCAAGCATATCAAAGATGTAAGCTCGCATTAACCAAAGTAGTCAATTGAAAAATGATTTAGAGGAAAGCTGATCTAGTTTCAGTGATGGAATGTATTGGAAACTCTGATCTGGTTTGTTTTATTTTCCTGTTTGCCTGGTTTCAGTATTAGACTGTTATGTTATGCTTCACAAAATTGAGATTGGGATCCCGTATAACATCAGCTAGGAATAAAGTTAACCATGCAGTATTCTGGGCATTCCAAGAAAGGTGAGTGGTTAGAAACTCCAACAAGAATCTAGTTAATAGCTATGGGTAGCCTCCATTAATCCCGTCTGAACCAGATCCCGAACAGGATAATAGCCAAAATTGAGACTTAATCATTTTTCCTAATTGGAGAAAATAGCAGAAGAAGATATCAAAATTGAGGTTTCCAGAATGATATTTCAAGCCACCGGTATTTCAGGCTGCAAATGCAAAGCTTGAGTGCCTGAATGCCAGAAACTCATCAGCACGTGCTTAGCCACGTGGCAAGCTTTAGGGTTTGCACTGTGGAAGTGGTTTGGAAAAGGTTATTATATTATTATAAAGTAACCTATATTAGCTCTTGCTAGCCTTCTTTTTTTACCCCAAATAGAGCTAAGCAGAGAGAACTGCATTACCACATGGAAATACTTCTGGTTGGGTCCCAGGAAACAGATAAAACGTGGCACAACTCAGCACTGAAACTCTTAATGAGGAAAACTCTGTGTTGTCCCTGGGGATAGACTACTCCCGCTATTGGCAGAGAAGCTGGCCTCATCCCAGAGAGCTTTTGGGAAGTATGGAAGAAGCCAGCCCTTTTGCCCTGTGGAATGAGTAGTTTAATGCTCCTTTCCCTTCAGTCCTCCTCGCAGCTCTGCTGCTAAAAGTGGAACTCATCATCTAACAGTGAAGTAAAATGGCAGACTTTTCTGCAGGTATTGGAAAGTGAATTGTGAGTATTCCTGTACCGAATATGAGATATGTAAGTGGCTCAGCGTTTTAAAAGGTAGCAGTTAAAAAAAAAAAAGTTCTGGTCTTTGGAGTAATTTACATTCTTTTTTGTGTTGATCTATAATTTAATTGTGACACTTTTTTCTGATTTTTTTAAGCGCTTGTGTAGTTGACTGCATCGGTGCTGAATGTCCCGTGTGCCACACGCCAACCTGGATACAAGATGTGCAGATAAATAGGCAATTAGCGAATACGATCCAACTTTTCAGCAAGCTCCAGACTCTGCTGAACAACACTGAGCCTGCGGGTAAGAAAGGAAATTTGTGCTCCATTAAATGCTCACTACATTCTGTAGCACTCAACTAGCACTGGACAACTAGCCTTCCTTGACTAAGCCCTTCTCTCCTCTTCTCCCACTCCCTTCTGTGCTTGCTCTTACCTGCTCCTTCCTTCATCCTCCCTCCCATCCCCACAGCACTCCCACTAAGCCATATATGTGAAATTTAGTTTAATGTCTACCCCTCATGCTAGATGGAGGACAGGGATCATGTCTACTTCCTCTGTTGTGTCCTCCCAAGAGCTATGCTCAGCACAGAGTTAGCGCTCACATACCATTGATGAGTTGAGAGTGAGGTACAGTTAGAAGGTTTGAATGGGAGGAACAAAGAGAGCAAACTGGAGAGCAAACCAGGGGGAAGGAGATTGATACATCAGAGAGAGCTCCTGGAGAAACTTGAAGCCAGTGGCAAGGTATTTTTTTGTTTGATGTTGGAGGACTATGGGCTACCATTGGAAGTTTTTGGGGAAGTGGAGACACATGGGTATAGGAGAGTTTCAGGAAGATAATCTAGGCAGCATTAATCATTCATTCATTCAGTCGTATTTATTGAGCGCTTACTGTGTGTAGAGCAGTGTACTAAGCGCTTGGGAAGTACAAGTCGGCAATGTATAGAGACGGCCCCTACCCAACATCGGACTCACAGTCTAGAAGGGGGAGACAGACAACAAAACAAAACATTATGGAGGGTGGACTGATGGGAAAGGGACAGGGGGTACAGTGAAGACCGGAGGCTGATTCAGTAGTTTTTTGTTGATCTATATTGTGATCCTTTGTGTTTAAAGAGTTTGCTGAAGGTATCCGTGACCGAAAAGACTAGCTTTTGACCTGCCTTCCTTCTCAATCAATTAGATTTTTTCTCTTATTTGTTAATCGCATATATCCTTACACTTTGGCATTTCCCTGTCTGTAATTTATTGTAATGTCTGTCTCCCCGGCTGGACTGAAAGTTTCTCATGTGCAAGGGATCGTGTCGCCGAACTCTATTGTACTCTTCCAAATGCTTAGTAGAGTGCCCTTCACACAGTAAGCGCTCAATAGATACCATCGAATGATTGAAAAGGTATGGCTTCTGATGCTCCAAATTTCAGCCTCGTGAGCCAGTATCTTTGTGTCAGTTGAACCATGTCAACCCTGACCCTGCATATCAGTGTGATTTTTCAGTAATAGTGATGAAAGTAATAGATTCAAGCAAAACGACCCAAGATGGTTGACTCAATTTTAAAGGGTATCCAAACTCTTGCAATGATGAATTGCAGATAGAGAATTACATTTTCATATTTGACTCTGAAGAGTGATATTTGTAATGGTAACAAAAAGTGTGCTGGATTGACAGCCCTAAGAATTGGAACAACTTCCCAGGAGGGCCCGAAATTCCTCCTGCCTCGTTCTCCGTAGGAATTACACACGGTGATAAGCAGGTTCTTCATTTTCTTAGGCCACTCATCATTTCAAATACCAAATTTTCCCCAGCAGTAGGATCATTGCAGGCATAAGATGGCTCACATTCTCCAAAGATAGATTGAAGTTATTTTATTTGGACACTAACCTGATGTTCATCAGGTGATAACGACTATCAGGATCACCACTCTCTGAAATGCACTTAAAGTTAATTTTTCTTTATGGTGTTTGTTAAAGCTCTTAATATGGGCCAGACACTATACTAAGGGGTGGGGCAGATACAAATTCATCAGGTTGGTTACAGTCCTTATCCCTCATAGGGCTCACAGTCTTAATCCCCAGTTTACAGATGAGGTAGCCAAAATAACTGTGTTCTGTCTATGTGACCATGATTCTCATGCTGCACTGAAAACTCAGTTATCTGGGCTGCAGAGGAATGAGGTTACCCTGGATTTTGAGAAGTCTAGATAATTCAATCATTGTATTTATTGAGCACTTACTGTGTGGAGAGCACTGTACTAAGCGCTTGGGAGAGTACAATGTAAAAATAAACAGACATATTCCCTGCCTACAATGAGCTTAGAATCTAGAGGATGAGTTTACAGTCTAGAGGACAAGCTTACAGTCTAGAGGATGAGCAAAAGGATAGGGTTAGACATGCAGGTGGAGGGGTAGAATTGGAATGGAAGCAAGAGATCAGCTCTCTAAACACCATTGGAAAGGATGGGAGAATCGAGGGGGATAGGAGAGGGTGGGACTGGAGAGGTTCAGTGGAGATTTTAGGGAGATCATGCCTGAGGGCTTCAATTTTATCCTTGAATTAATGTAATTCAAGTTGACTTCAGATAGCTCTCAAGTGTAGCTTTGATTTCTTAGTGTGGAGTGCTTTTTCCATTACAGTAACTGCTGTTTTCTATAAATTTATGCTGGGAGGTGAAGAGTATTTTCTGTAGTGGTTCCTTGATTAGATAGGCCTAATTACTTGGTAAATACAAGGTCTGCCGATAAAGGCACAACTTTTTTTAGGCACTTAGTTCTGAAAGCCTAAAGCAGTAAAACAGTAAGTACCTAATCTTGGATATAACCCAGAAAGAATCCATCCCACTGTCTTCCTAAGGCGATGTGAAAATTTCTCAGGCAAAATTCTATGAAATAGAGAGATTCATTTATTCAGTCATATTTATTGAGCACTTACTGTGTGCACAGAACTGTACTAAGTACTTGGGAGAGTACAGTATAACAATACACAGATACGTTCCCTGCCCACAACAAGTTGACAGTCTATTCCTAGGTGATTTGTAAGGCTCCAGCTTGGCCAAAGGTAGATGCCTTTTACTCCTAGGACTTTGAGGTGTTATCTTAGACTGTGAGCCCACTGTTGGGTAGGGACTGTCTTTATATGTTGCCAACTTGTACTTCCCAAGCGCTTAGTACAGTGCTCTGCACACAGTAAGCGCTCAATAAATACGATTGATTGATTGATCCAGGAAATATAGGCTCTTTGATTTGATTTTTTTTTTAATTGGGATTTGTTAAGCACTTACTATATGCCAGACACTGTTCTAAGTGCTGGGATAGATACAAGCTCATTCATTCATTCATACAATCGTATTTATCAAGCACTTACTGTGTGAAAAGCACCGTACTAAGCTCTTGGGAAGTCCAGTTCAGCAACACATAAAGCTAAAAATAAAGCAAGCTAATCAGAGTGGACACTGTCTCTTTCCCACATGGGGCTCATAGCCTTAATCCCCATTTGACAAGTGGGGAAACTGAGGTACCGAGAAGTGAAGCGACTTGCCCAGGGTCACGCAGCAAACAAGTTGGCGGAGCCAGGATTAGAACCCATATTCTTCCGACTTCCAGGATCGTGCTCTATCCACTAGGCCATGCTGCTTCTCTGGAAACAGTTCTTTGAATCTTTTGACATTTACAGGGACAAGCAGCTTCCAAAAGGAATTTTTCCAAGTGATTGCTCATCACATGGCTAAAAACAGTGGAATTGCAGTCAGTCATTCAATCAGTCATGTTTACTGAGCACTTACTATTTGCAGACCACTGTACTAAGCACTTGGGAGAGTATAATACAACAGAATTAGCAGACACATCTTCCTTGTAAGGTATTCCTTTCCCTTATTGGGACCCAGTAGCAGCTTCTGTGTCTCTCCAAGTTTAATGATCTGGTTTATAAATGACCACTATGAAGGCACAAGTTGAGAAGCCGTGTGGCCTAGTAGATAGAACATGGGCCTGGGAGTTGGAAGGACCTGAGTTCTAATCCCATCTCTGCCATTTGTCTGCTGTATGACCCTGGGCAAGTCACTTAACTTCTCCGTGCCTCGGCTATCTGATCTGTAAAATGAGGATTAAGACTGTGAGCTCCACGTGGGAAATGCACTGTGTCCAATCTGATTAGCTTGCATCTACCCCAGTGCTTAGTACAGTGCCTGGCACATAGTAAGTGCTAATGAATACCATCAAAAAGTGCAGGTTGCTCACCATTATCCGGGTCACAGATGCGTTCAGGCCAGACCGCCCCCTCAAGAGCCGTGCTTTGCACATAGTAAGCGCTTAACAATTGCCATCATCATTATTATTTTTATTATCTCTCCGGGTCTGTTTGGAATATTCTGGGAGAGGACTAACTTTCGGCCAATAGGGGGAAAAGTTGCATCCTCCCCATGGGAGTGGCACTCACCCGGATGAGTGAATGAGTATTGGCTGAAAATGGTGTTGCAGGCCTGACTCTGCTCTGAAATCAATCATTCATTCAATCAGAGGTATTTATTGAACACTTTCTGCGTACAAAGCACTGTACTAGGCACTTAGGAGAGTCCAATCCAATCCCCACCCTCAGGGAGTTTACAGTCTAGTGGATAATAATAATCGTGGCTTCTGCTAAGCGCTTACTATGTTTCAAACACTGTACTAAGCCCTGGGGTAGATACAAGATAATCAGATTGGGCATCATCCCTGTCCCACCTGAGGTTTATAGTCTAATTAGGAGAGAGAACAGGCAACTGGTCCTCATTTTACCGATGAGGAGACAAACGTGGAGCAGGTCAGTGACTTGCCCAAGGTCACACAGCAGGCAAACAGCAAAGCTGGGATTAGAACCCAGGTCATATGACACCCAGGCCTGTGTCCTTTCTACTCAGCTATGCTCGATCCAGATAGAAAAATCCACCCCCATTTTGCCCCCTCCCAACTACCTCTGGGATAAAAAAGGGTTAAAGTAGGTTAATTTGGTCATGAGCATAATTTGTGGCTGATAAATTTGGTCCAAAAAGGTACCCCAAACAGAGAAAGGCTAGCTGAGCCCCAGGAATGCTGGCTGGCAAGGCTTGGGAAGAGAACTTCTCGTTTTGGTAGAATCTTCAAAATTTTGTAGGCACAGAGAACATCTCTTTGCCCCTGTGTGACTAAGCCTGTTAGGCTTTCATTAGTCGTTAGAGAAGAAGAAATGTAGATGTCTCCAAAGCCTTGATTTGGAAGTGACTTACTTTTAGAAAATGTATTTTCAGCTGATTACCCTCCGTTTCTTGATAAGAAAACTTGATTACAGAGTAATCCGTGTTCTCACTGGAAGCACTAGTATTTAGGCTTTCCTTATTTTCCTCTACCTCATCCATCCTACCTGTAGAGACCTTATTCTTGGAGCGACTCGCTAATGAATTCAGGGGAGTAGTCAGAGAAAATTCTGTAGTTGGCGTGATAAAGCAAGTGTGCTTTAAAAATGTTTTTGTCTATTTCTTTTCCAACTGAACCTTACTACTTGCATTTGCTATGCGATGTACAATTATAGCAATTAAGGTGGCTAATTAGGAAGAATTTGTCAAATCATGGACAGGGTGTACTGTATACCAGAGATAAAGAAGCTTGATTTATAGTCACACTTTTCAAAATGTGCTTCTAAATATTTCAGGAGATTTTTCAGTTCAGAGTACTTTCAAGAGAAGAGATTGTCATAAATTTTCCTGGCACCCATTTGTAGAAAAGCGTACCTTAATTCTTCAGAGCATAATCCGCCATTTGCTAATAGAGTTAAATTGACAAGTTTTTTTTCCTGCCTCTTCTGTCTTGTTTTAATTCAGACCATGCAGGTGCCGGTCAGGTTCCGTTGAGCACAGTGTTGAAGCTGGTGGACAGTAAATGAGATTCTTTGATTATGCCTTCATACGATCACAATTTGCTTTTTCATTTTCTCACGTGAGGGAAAACGATGGGCGCGCTCTGTAACAAATTACATAATGTTTCATGCGTGCTATGACATTTTTCATAATCGCTGAAGATGAGTGAATTGCTCTGGTTTTTTTTTAGAGCTGAATACTTCTTAACTCGTGAAATAATTATTCTTCAGTGAAAGCACTAATGTTGCACAGATGGTAGCAAAGTACCTTGCTTTGATTTTTAATAAGGGACTATTTTGTTAAAGAGGTTTCTCAACTTTTGTTGTGAAACCCATAATAGAGAATAATTCGAAAGGCACACAGTGCACATCATTATATTCCTTTGATGCAGATTAATGATAGCTAAACCACATTTTCTAATTGCCTTTCTCTCTGCCATTTGGACTATATAGGAAAAGCTTGGGTAAACATCTTTGTTAGGTAAAAATCTCTCCAATATTTTCGGTCTATTTTGAAATGTTTTAAGACAAGGGACACTAAATAACTAGCTTTTATGATGAGGGAAAGACTTGAGATGAATTTGATGATTGATCATTCGTTTGAATATTCCACTAAACACTGAGCATTCAAGTGTAAAGACCATTGATGCTGTTCGTGTCCTAGTTTGTAGAATGGTTATGTGGAAATTTTTCCTTTCTACATGTGGTAGATAATCCAGAATTGGCAACCCTGATAACTATGGTGTCCTTTGTCTAGTTGCAAGAACACATAATTTAAAAATTTTGAACAAATTCTCATGAATGATGAAATTATAATACATTGTATATATTTCATACATCAGCTCTGGTTTTGTTTATAATTTGAGTTAATTATTGACTTGAAAATTAGAAAACAATTGTTTTTGTTCTTTTGGATTGCGTTCTTTATATAAATCCCTAAAAAAGATTTAATTACGCCTCATACGGACACTTAATATTGCCTTCTGTGTTTTAGGATTTGGAGAATTCACTCTATCCTTCCAGTATCAGTCACAGGGTTCAAATGAAATTCAAGGATTGCAAAATGTGTATTCACACATCCTTATTCCCTTTTATCTGTGACTTTGTTGACATGAGATTTTATCAGGGAAGACTTGGTTTTCAGATCATTTTATCACCAGGGTCGAAAGAACTTGATGAATTTAACTTTTCTCTTTGTTTACCATTTTGACTTCCTGGTTTCCAAAACGTTTCCGTATCACAGTAATATGACATTTAAATGCCATTCTTTCTAATATGCCATGTAAAACTAAAAATTCTTCTAGATTCCTGGAATCTCAAGTACATGCGGTTCTGTGATGATGCCTGTTTTCAGACTCTGTTTTGGCTAGAACACAAGTAGGGGATTAGAGGCAGTTTATTTCATTTATTCAATCGTATTTATTGAGCGCTTACTGTGTGTAGAGCACTGTACTAAGCGCTTGAGAAGTACAGTTTATTTCCAGAAGCATGAGCCTCTTTGTACTTGGCTGTCTTGTTTCGAAGAAACTGAGTGCTGGATGGATGGGGTGTGATGGCATGAGCTTTCCCTTTCCCTTTCCTCCCTTACATACTCAAGCACCTTGCCCCCTTCTACCTGACCTCGTTACTATCCTTCTACAACCATCATCATCATCATCATCAATCGTATTTATTGAGCGCTTACTGTGTGCAGAGCACTGTACTAAGCGCTTGGGAAGTACAAATTGGCAACATATAGAGACAACCCAGTCCGCACGTTTCGCTCCTCCAGTGCTAACCTCTCACTGTACCTCTGTCTTGTCGCCGACCTCTCGCCCATGTCCTGCCTCTGGCCTGGAATGCCCTCCCTCTTCACAATTGAGAAGCAGCGTGGCTTAATGGGAAGAGCACTAGCTTGGGAGTTAGAGGATGTGGTTTCTAATACCGGCTCCGCCACTTATCTGCTGTGTGTCCTCGGGCAAGCCACTTAACTTTTCTGTGCCTCAGTTCCCTCATGTGTAAAATGGGGATTAAGACTGTGAGCCCCACGTGGGACAACCTGATTACCTTGTATCTACCCCCAGTGCTTAGAACAGTGCTTGGCATATACATTGCCAAGATCTGCCCTTTCCTCTCCATCCAAACCGCTACCCTGCTTGTTCAAGCTCTCATCCTGTCCCGTCTGGACTACTGCATCAGCCTTCTTTCTGATCTCCCATCCTCGTGTCTCTCCCCACTTCAATCCATACTTCATGCCGCTGCCCGGATTGTCTTTGTCCAGAAACGCTCTGGGCATGTTACTCCCCTCCTCAAAAATCTCCAGTGGCTACCAATCAATCTGCGCACCAGGCAGAAACTCCTCACCCTGGGCTTCAAGGCTGTCCATCACCTCGCCCCCTCCTACCTCACCTCCCTTCTCTCCTTCTCCAGCCCAGCCCACACCCTCCGCTCCTCTGCCGCTAATCTCCTCACCGTGCCTCGTTCTCGCCTGTCCCGCCGTCGACCCCCGGCCCACATCATCCCCCGGGCCTGGAATGCCCTCCCACTGCCCATCCGCCAAGCTAGCTCTCTTCCTCCCTTCAAGGCCCTACTGAGAGCTCACCAACTCCAGAAGGCCTTCCCAGACTGAGCCCCTTCCTTCCTCTCCCCCTCGTTCCCTCTCCATCACCCCAATCTTACCTCCTTCCCTTCCCCACAGCACCTGTATATATGTATATATGTTTGTACATATTTATTACTCTATTTATTTATCTTGTACATATCTATTCTATTTATTTTATTTTGTTAGTATGTTTGGTTTTGTTCTCTGCCTCCCCCCTGTAGACTGTGAGCCCACTGTTGGGTAGGGACTGTCTCTATATGTTGCCAACTTGTACTTCCCAAGCGCTTAGTACAGTGCTCTACACACAGTAAGCGCTCAATAAATAAATAAATAAATAAATAAATATATTGATTGATATAGTAAGCACTTAACAAATACTATAATAATAATAATAATAATTATTATTATTATTATTGTTATATCCTACAATCACTCTCCCCTACCTTTAAAGTTTTACTGAAGGCACGTCTCCTCCAAGAGGCCTTCCCCATCTAGGCCCTCATTTCATTTTCTCCCACTCCCTTCTGTGTCACCTTTGCATTTGGATTTGCTCCCTTTATTCACCCCTCCCTCAGCCCCACAGAACTTGTGTACATATCTACAATTTACGTGTATTGTTGTCTCTCTGCCCCTCTAGACTGTAAGATCATTGTGGGCAGGGATTGTGCTTACCAACTCTATTATACTCTCCGAAGCTCGTAATTCTCTCCCAAGCTCTCTCTGCACACAGTAAGTGCTCAGTAAATATGATTGATTGATTTCCCGAATGTGAGGTTTCGCAAGAATGGGTCCCTTGCAAGATGGGAGAACTAGGTATAGCAAATAAAAGCCAGTGGGCCTTAACTTTGGAAATTGGTTTCCTATTTTGAACCTGGTTTGTAAACCCCTTTTTCTGAGAGTCTGCATCAGATTGTTTGCATTCGTTGCAGTTGAAAACTACCAGGTTTACCACTTTTAAAAATTGTTTTCACAGTCTGGAACTTCTTACCTAAGCAATCTGCTGATATACTTTTTCTTTGGCCTGTTCATGGCCTTTGGGGATCTTCCGTTTTGGTCTTCCCAACCCTTTCTTAGGCCCTCAGAACCCCCGGCCTTCCCCAACATATCAGGCAGTTCAGACAATAATGCCGAGTATGTTTCTTTCTCTCTTCACTGTCCCTGCCCCATTCTTGCAGATTCCAGAGGATGACAGAAATTGGTCTTAGAAGGTGACTCCTTTAGAGGTTTTTTTTTTTTTAAAGGTATTTGTTAAGCACTTACTATGTGCCAGGCAGTGTACTAAGCACTGTGATAGATACAAGCTAATTAGGTTGGTCACAGTCCCTGTCCCACGTGGTGCCCTCTGTCATAATCCCCATTATTTTACAGATGAGATAACTGAGGCACAGAGAAGTTAAGTCACTTGCCCGACATAATAAACATATTATGCTTACCTCAAGGAAAATTACACCTGCCCAAAAAGGAGCCTTTGGAGAGACTATGCTCCATTCTCCGCTGAAACCCAGAGAACGTGGGCTCCTGTCTTCTGCTCTCTGTCATTACTGCGGTCCTCCTCCCCAAAGAAACTAAAACCTTACCCAAAGTCTGGTTTTAGGGGATTGAATAAAAGCACTTCCTATGTACTGAGCTCTGTCCTAAGCGCTGGGGGAGACACAAAGGTAATCAGGTCAGACAGTTCCTATCCTACATGGGAATCACAGCCGGATTGGGAGGGAAAACAGGTATTGAGTCCCTTTGTTACAGGTGAGAAAACTGAAGCCCAGAGAAGTTACTGTCAATCAATCAATCAATCAATCGTATTTATTGATTGCTTACTGTGTGCAGAGCACTGTACTAAGCGCTTGGGAAGTACAAGTTGGCAACATATAGAGACAGTCCCTACCCAACAGTGGGCTCACAGTCTATAAGGGGGAGACAGAGAACAAAACCAAACATACTAACAAAATAAAATAAATAGAACAGATATGTACAAGTAAAATAAATAAATAGAGTAATAAATATGTACAAACATACATATATACAGGTGCTGTGGGGAAGGGAAGGAGGTAAGATGAGGGGGATGGAGAGGGGGACGAGGGGAAGAGGAAGGAAGGGGTAATAATAATAATAATGATGGCATTTGTTAAACGCTTACTATGCACAGAGTACTGGTCTAAGCGCTGGGGAGGAAACAAGGTGATCAGGTTGTCCCATGTGGGGCTCACAGTCTTAGTCCCCATTTTACAGATGAGGGGAACTGAGGCCCAGAGAAGTGAAGTGACTTGCCCAAAGTCACACAGCTGACAAGTGGCGGAGCCGGGATTAGAACCCATGATCTCTGACTCCCAAGCCCGGGCTTTTTCCACTGAGCCACGCTGTGGCCCAAGCTCACCCAGCTTCCTGCTGTTTTCAGAAGGGGGGAATATGGGCAGAATGTTGGTTACACTACTTTATGATGAGGTGGAGGGAAGGAGAAAGAGAGAGCAGAGAAGAGTGAAAAGAAACAGGAAGTGAGGTTCATAGAAATGGACAGAATTTCAGGAACGGTAGTAAACACAGAAATGTAGCAGATCAAAGGAGAATGAAACGAGGAAATGAGACGAGGTCCTAAGGTGGGCTCAGAGGAAATAGGAGCATAGTAGTACAGGTGTGAAAGAGGACGTATAAGTAGAGATTACTGCATCAGCCTCCTCTCTGTTCTCCCATCCTCCTGTCTCTCCCCACTTCAGTCTATATTTCATGCTGCTGCCCGGATTGTCTTTGTCCAGAAATGTTCTGGGCATGTTACTCCCTTCCTCAAAAATCTCCGGTGGCTACCAGTCAACTTACGCATCAGGCAAAAACTCCTCACTCTCGGATTCAAGGCTCTCCATCACCTCACCCCCTCCTACCTCACCTCCCTTCTTTTCCTCTACAGCCCAGCCCGCACCCTCTGCTCCTCTGCCGCTGATCTCCTCACCGTGCCTCGTTCTCGCCTGTCCCGCCGTCGACCCCCGGCCCACGTCCTCCCCCTGGCCTGGAATGCCCTCCCTCCGCACATCTGCCAAGCTAGCTCTCTTCCTCCCTTCAAAGCCCTACTGAGAGCTCATCTCCTCCAGGAGGCCTTTCCAAGACTGAGCCCCCTCCTTCCTCTCCCCCTCCCCATCCCCCCGCCCTACCTCCTTCCCCTCCCCACTGCACCTGTATATATGTTTGTACAGTTTTATTACTCTATTTTACTTGTACATATTTACTATTCCATTCATTTTGTTAATGATGTGCATCTAGCATTACTTCTGTTTATTCTGATGACTTGACACCAGTCCACATGTTTTGTTCTGTTGCCTGTCTCCCCCTTCTAGACTGTGAGCCCATCGTTAGGTAGGGACCGTCTCTATATGTTGCCAAATTGTACTTCCCAAGCACTTAGTACAGTGCTCTGCACACAGTAAGCGATCAATAAATACATTTGAATGAATGGAGAGACAGGTAAATGAGGAAAGGAAGAGATACCTAGGAAAAGAAGAGTTCCTCTCCCCATTCCCCCCTGCCTTACCTCCTTCCCCTCCCCACAGCACCTGCATATATGTAGATATGTTTGTACGGATTTATTACTCTATTTATTTTATTTGGACATATTTATTCTATTTATTTTATTTCGTTAATTTGTTTTGTTGTCCATCTCCCCCTTCTAGACTGTGAGCCCGCTGTTGGGTAGGGACCAGATCTATATGTTGCCAACTTGGATTTCCCAAGCACTTAGTACAGGCTCTGCACACAGTAAGCACTCAATACGATTGAATGAATGAATGAAAAGAAGAGGAGAGGGAAATTAGGGGAATATATCACTCTTCTCAAATATCATACCTATTTTCTAAATACACACCAACTCAAACTTTTTACTCCACTTAACTAAATCTCTGTCTCTCACTCTTGACTGTCCCACCTCCTAACCATTGTTCAAGCCTCTTGTTTCCTTGGAACAGTCTCCCCTTTCAGCTTTGCCAAACCAGGTGCTTACTGTGTTTTAAAGTTCTTCATAAAAGGCACCCCCAGGAGACATTCCCTGATTCGTGTCTCCACCTTCCTAGACACAACAGCCCACCAGCCCCCTCATCATTTATTTACTTACCTTTTTATTTGTTATTTTACTTATGCATTTGTTTCCATTATTTTGAACTATCATCCTATTTCTGGGTAGCGTAGTCATCATATATGTCTATTTCCTTACCCATTAGATTTTAAACCTCTTGAGGGCAGGGAGTATTATGTATAGTCTTGGAATACCTAAAATGGTGTTCAGTAAATACTGCTGTTTCAAGGGAAGATAAAATGACAGGGCTGCAGCTGCTCTTCCCCCGCTTCTAGACTGTGAGCCCGTTGTTGGGTAGGGATTGTCTGCACAGTGTAGCATGCATAATATGTGCTCAGTTATTGTTATTTCCTACTTCTAAATGATGGGTGCTGGGAGCTCCCTCCAGACTATAAACTCCTGGTGGGCAAGGAATGTGTCTACCAACTGTGGAGTGGGGGGCTCTCTCAGGTGCTTTGTACAGTGTTCTGCACACAGTAACCGCTCAATAAATTCCACTGATTGATTTGAATAAGGATGTGCAATAGCTGGGCCTTGTAACATGGAACAGTTTACAAGGTGGTAAATTTCTTGAGAGTAGGGATTGGGTAGCCCCAGTGGGTTACCCAGAGGGATGGCTTTTTCCCAACTGCTTTCAAACATATTTACGTCTCCCCTATTTTAAAACCCTCCCTTGACCCCACGGCTCCCTCCTGTTATCACCCCATTTCTCTCCGCAAATTCCTTGAGTGAGTTGTATATACATCTGCTGCCTCCACTCCTTCTCCTCCAGTTCTCTCCTTGACCCCCTCCAATCTGACTTCCACCCGCTTCACTCCACTGAACCTGCCCTCTCAAATGACACCAAAGATCTCCTTCTTGCCAAATCCCACGGCCTCTATCTACTCCATCATAATGCTCCTTGACCTCTCTTAATAATAAATAGCCATAATAATAATGATAGTATTTGTTAAGCACTGACTGTCTGCCAAGCACTGTTCTAAGCTCTGGAGTAGATACCAGGTAGTCAGGTTGGATACAGTCTCCATCACACATGTGGCTCACAGTCTTAATCCCCATTTTACAGATGAGGTAACTGAGGCACAGTTACTTGCCCAAGGTCACACAGCAGACAAGTGGCAGAGCTGAGATTAGAACTCATGTCCTCTGACTCCCAAGCCCGTGCTCTTGCCACTGGGCCATGCTGCTTCCCTACTGTCTTTGACACTGTTGACCGAATCCTTCTGGAAATAATATCCAACCTTGGTCTCACTATCCTCTCCTGGTTCTCCTCCATTTCTCTGGCCACTCATTCTGTTACTTTCATGGTGTCCACCTCTATCAACCACCCACTAACTATGGGAGTCCCTCAAGGCTCAGCCCTGGGTCCCCTTCTGTTCTCCATGTACACCCACTCCCTTGGAGAACCTGTTTGCTCCCATGGCTTCAACTACCATTTCTAAGCGGATGTTCCCAAATCTACATCTCCAGGCCTGATCTGTATTCTTCTCCGCAGTCTCATATTTCCTTCTGCCTTCAGTGCCTCTCTACTTGGATGTCCTGCCTACACCTGAAATTTAACACGTCCAAAACAGAACTCAAACCCTGTCCTCCCCGTGACTTTCCCGTCACTGTAGATGGCACCACCATTCTTTGTGGCTCACAAGCCCGTAACCTTGGTGTTACCTTCGACTCATCTCTCTCATTCAACACACATATTCAGTCTGTCACCAAATTCTGCCGGTTCAAGCTTCACATTACTGGTATCCGCCCTTTCCTCTCCATCCAAACTGCTACCACATTAGTCTAAGCACTTATCCTTTCCTACTGTGATTACTGCATCAGCCTCCATGCTGACCTCCCTAACTCCTGTCTCTCCCCACTTCAGTACGTACTTCACTGCTGCCCGCATCTTCTTTCTCGAAAACCATTCAGTCCATGATTCTCCAATCCTCCAGAACGTCCAGTGGTTGCCCATCCACTTCTGCAGAAGCTCTTTCCCATCGGTTTTAAAGCACTTAATCAACTTTCCCCTTCCTACCTTATCTCCCTGATTTCCTACTACAATCCAGCCTGCACACTCTGCTTCACTAATGCCCACCTACTGGTTGTACCTCTGTCTCCTTTGTCTCACTGCCAATCCCTTGCCCACATCCTGCCTCTGGCCTGAAATGTTCCTCAAGAAATGAGCTTACAGTCTAGGGGATCAGTCAATCAATCAATCGTATTTATTGAGCGCTTACTGTGTGCAGAGCACTGTACTAAGCGTTTGGGAAGTACAAGTTGGCAACATATACAGTCCCTACCCAACAGTGGGCTCACAGTCTAAAAGGGATGAGCTTACCTTTTAGCCCCATCAAAGCCCTCATTTCCTCTTCTCCCACTCCTTTCTGCGTCACCCTTGCCCTTGGATTTGCATCCTTTATTCACCCCTCCTCAGGCCCCTTAACATTTATGTACGTGTCCATCATTTATTTGTATTATTGTCTGTCTCCTGCTCTAGACTAAGCTTGTTGAGGGCAGGGAACATGTCTACCAACTCTGTTATAGTGTATTCTTCCAAGTGCTTGGTGCAGTGCTCTGCAAACAGTAAATCCTCAGTAAATACCATTGATTGATAGATATTTATTCCAAGCCCTAGGTGGTGTTTCAGTTATTTATTTTGTGCAAAAGGAAGGAGACAAGGACAGTACCTGTTTGTTGATAGTCTATTAAAAGAAGTGGGAAAAACACTGCACTAAAGTTACTAATAATCAACCCAGCCATGGACTGGATGACAACGTACTTAAATCTTCCTGAAGTTGATGTATTTCCCTTGAAGTTGTAAAATTCTTCCAGTGTGACTGCTTAATTTGTTGTGCTAATGGAGAGCAAAAGTTCCAGAACTGTATGAAGGATTTGTCTTGTTAAGCTCAGTTGTCATTTACCTTCATTTGTGTATATTTATAATGTTTCCTAGGCATGATATTTTCTTATCTCCAAAAATAGAACTGTGTTAATAATTGGAACTGTGGTTTCTTGTTGGTGAGCTGTGACACTGGAATGATTTTGGAATCCCTGTAGTTTCCCCAGAGGATTTTCTGGGTGCCACCAACTTCTATTTCATTGCATGTATTTAAGAGCAGGCCTATACCTGCACAGTGTAACGAAATCAGTCAGTCAAATAATGGTATTTATTAATGCTTGTGTGCAGAGCACTGTACTAAGCGCTTGGGAGAGTACAATGCAAGAGAGGCAATAGACATGTTCTCTATCCACAGAGAGCTAAGATGGCAGCTGTCTCGACTGAGAAACTCCTCCCTTCACATAACAAGCAACATACGAACATCCTCTTCCCCTCTATCATATGTAATAATAATTGTAGTATTTGTTAAGTTATAAGCGCTGAGGTAGATACAAGATAATCAGGTTGGACACAGTCTCTGACCCACATGGGGCTCGCAGTCTTTACCCCCATTTTTCAGATGAGGAGACTGAGGCACAGAGAAGTTAAGCGGCTTATCACCACGCCTATGGGTATCTGATCATAACTTGTATTGAACCGTTCGCCCGCTTGACTGGCTGCTATTACACCCAAAATAGAAAGTTGGGGGTTACTGTTATGTAGATTTTTGTATAGGGCTTCAGTTTAGCTAAGGAAGGAACTAAAGAATAAAATGAAGTGGCGTGGCATGCCAGAAGTAATATAATGCCATCTGTAGATTCGTCCCTGACTAATATTAATTATTGTCTTTCCTTTCAAATTTCTCCTCTTTCTCTCCAATTACCAATTTAGAAGAAAACACATCTGGCCCCGGAAGCCCAGAGCAGGAAAAAGACACCAAGAAGAAATCAATAAAAATGTGGTTTAGTCCTCGGAGCAAGAAAGTTAGATATGTTCTGAATGAAATTTTAGTGCCCAAGCAGCCTCAGCCATCCCTTAGTGTCGGGAGAGTTAACAAAGACACGGCAGACTCATATGAATTTATCTGTTCACCTCCTCCGAAAACTTCTCCCAAGAAGGTGACAAAGAGAGCTCCCAGATCCAAAAAGAAGCAAGAAAAGAAAAGCTTAGCAGAAATCAATGAAGCATGGACCTTGGAGATGAACAACCCCAAAGAAAACAATGCGAGTATGCAAGAGACTCAGGAAGAACTTAAGGAGAAGATGGTATCATTTTGCAGTCAGCCGTCTGTCATTGGCAGCCCAGAATTAAGTCGTAATGTAGAAACATCAGGAGCTGGAACAGAGGCTGACGCTATTGAAAGTGGAAGTGAGGTTGCTTTACCCTTGCTGGATGTTGAAACGGATCCCTCAGAGCAGTATAGCAGAAAGGAGACCATGTCTCCGGTTGAGAAGCCTGATAATAGTTGCACGTCCGAGGACCCCCTGCCTCAAAGAAATGAAATTACTCCAGGCAAACGAGAGAGGAAGCTGCACAGTTCTGTCACCACTCCCGTACCTAAACGACTTAAAAGAAACAAGCAAAACCCTGATGGAGATTCTTTCAGCCAAGATGTGTGTGCAGAGGATCTACCACCACGTGTACCTAAAACTGAAGCGCATTCCTCTTCTCCTCCTCCTCCTCAACTTGCCACTGGTGACTTGTCACCCAAGTCCAGAAGCGATAGTGTATTAAGTGAATTCAGCAGCTCTCCGCTTTCAAGAACTCCATGTTCTCCTTCTCCGTCATCATTTACTTCTTGTCATCCCAGCATAGGATCCAGCCCTTATGGGATAAAGATGTCTCCCAATAGCATCATAAACAGCAAGAGAAATCATAAAGGAGAAACTTTGCTGCATATTGCTTCAATAAAGGTAGGGTTGTTTTTATGAAAACCGTATGGGAACGGAACCTTAGTAAAAAGTATTTCTTGAATTTTTTTTGAAGGGATCCCGTTGGATGATAACAATAATCCCGGCTCTGCCACTTGTCTGCTGTGTGACCTTGGACAAGTCATGTCATGAGCCCATCGCCAGGAAATTGTCTCCCCTTTAATATCAGGTGCTCAATTTATGAGCCCTTCGCTGGGTATTCGTCTCCCCTTTAATATCAGACACTCAGTCTATGAGCCCTTCACCAGGGAAGTGTCTCCCCTTTAATAGCAGTTGCTCAATGACAAATTCAAAGTGAATAAACCAAACCACCAGTGTATACAGCGGAAAACTTTAGTCCATACTTAACCTACTAAAAACCGAGGATAGATGCGTACTCACACACACAAATTACGACAAATATAGCTACCAACCTGACTGGTTTCCCCAAGTTTCGTGAAAATGGTCCCACATTGGAGGAGTTCAAGGAGTCCAGCTGCCATCGTCCTGGTTCAAGTCTTAGGTGCTTTGGCCACGGCCCCGGGGAATCAGTTCCTTCTCCCTTTTATCGGTTGTCGAGTGAGGGGTGGGGGTCCAATTGGGGGTCCTGATTCGCTGCCCCGATTTTCTGCTGTCTCAAGGTCTTTACCTAGTGAAGCCAGTGGCTACCCCTTCCCCCCCAACATTTATCCCTTGGGCTTGTCCTACAGCCTTCCTCTGGCTCAACAGCAGGGTGCTTCAGCTCCTCCTCAAACTCCTCTGCAGAACAATTCCATTTTTCCTCTGCAATTCAAGTCCTCCTTAAACTTCTCAGCAAGATAATCCAGTTTCTACTCCGATTCCTTCTTTGACCTTGTTGCTCATGGGGTCAGAGAACAGTCTCTTAGGAAATGGCTTTTGCGTTACAAGATGGAGTCACTCTTGCTCACCTCAAGTCACATCTCTATGCCTCACTAACCTCATCTGTAAAATGGGGATTAAGACTGTGAGCCCCATATGAGACATGGGCTGTGTCCAACCTTATTATTACCCCGGCGCTTAATTTATTGTTTTGTTTTGTTTTTTATGGTATTTGTTTAGCAGTTACTATGTGCCAGGCACTTTACTAAATACAGGGATAGATACAAGCTAATCAGTTTGGACACAGTCCAAGTCCCACATAGGATTTACAATCTTAATCCCCTTTTGACAGAGGCAGTAACTGAGGCACAGAGAAGTCAAGCGATGTGCCCAAGGTCACAGTCACACAGCAGACTATTGGCGGAGCCAGGATTAGAACCAGGTCTTTCTGACTCAGTTCTGTGCCTGGCATAAAGTAAGCAGTTCATAAATACCGTTGAAAAAAAATCAACAAACAAAAAAACTTGCCCTAGGTTACCTAGTAGACAAGTGGTGGAGCAGGAAATAGAACAAATACCATTTAAAAAAACACTTGTTCTACAAATGGACTTTGACTTCTTTTGTATGTTCCCAAGCACTCAATACAGTGTCCTTGTGTACAGTAAGACCTCAGTGAATACCTTTCATTAGCATCATGGCTTAGTGGATGGAGCACCATGGGCCTGAGACGCAGAAGGTCTTGAGTTCTAATCCTGCCTCCGCCACACTAGTCTGCTGTGTGACCTTGAGCAAGTTACTTCACTTCTCTGGGCCCAGTTCCCTCATCTGTAAAATAGGGATTAGGGACTGTGAGCCCCATGTTGGACAGGGGCTGTGTCCAACCCTATTTACTTATATCCACCACAGCGCTTAGTACAGTGCCTGGCACATAGTTAAGCGCTTAACAAATACCACAGTTATTGTTATTATTATCATTAGAGCACCCACTTTGATTCTGGGTGATTGAGAGAGCACTGTTTCTCTCACACTTTGTTATTTGGGTCAGGGAAGACCTTGTGTTTTTTTTTGTCCTCTTTCCTTTCAGGATCAGCCAAAGAGTTGATACATATTGCTTAATTAATTATTCCCTTTTCTGTTGCTATGCTGGAAAAAGGAGAGAGAGAGAGAGAGAGAGAGAGAGAGAGAGAGAGAGAGAAAGAAACCAAATTTAGTTGAAGTCATTTTGGGCATTCTTGTTGTTACCAGAATTGCTGAATTGCTGAAGCAACACTAAGTATGTGAGGACAACAGGCGGCAAACATCGCTGGTTGTGAAATGATTTATTTTCTACGGGAATATTAGTTTCAGAAGGAGAGGGAACCATTAATATACAAGATGCAGTATTGGGCTCTCACGCTTGTTCTCTCAAAATTTCACATTCTAGTTCCTATGTTGAGAAGTAATTTTGGTCTATGCGAAAAGTGTTTCCTTTTATGGATCGTCTCTTCCTCGGTCTTTTTTTTTAAAGTTTGTGCACCTTTTGTAGTTTTCAGATTTTATGAGTTTTACAAAGTAATTGTGACTAATGAAGCAAATTAACCCACTAACCCCTGTTTTTCTCAAAAAAGTACATTGAGAGTAACAATTCGGAATTGTAGATATTGGTATATCAATGGACATGGAAGGGAAAATACTTAAAAATTATAGTAGATGAAAACATTTAAAAAATTATCCTGATGCAACTGTTCCTCAGTGTTATTGATATGTTTTTGATTTATTTGCGGGGGGAGACTGAATTTATTTTTAACACATTTTTCCCCCTAGCCGTTCTTCTCCTTAATATGAGTGTTATCATATGCAGTATAGGATTTACCAAAGGCAGTGCTATTCTGTGTGGAAAACGAATATAGAACTGGTTTGCAGGGATTCCAATTTCAGAGCGTGAGGATAGTGTTTGTATTTCACCTTAAATTTTACAAGTGGGATTTAGCTAGTTTTAGAGTGGTAGGTTAACTACGTTTGGGGCTTATGGTGGGTGGCGTAGGTGAATCATCATCATCATCATCAATCGTATTTATTGAGCGCTTACTATGTGCAGAGCACTGTACTAAGTGCTTGGGAAGTACAAATTGGCAACATATAGAGACAGTCCCTACCCAACAGTGGGCTCACAGTCTAAAAGGGGGAATCCTTCCAAGAGCCAGTGTATGTGTGTTCTCCAAGACCGAAGTCGCAAGTGGCTTGTATACGCATCCTAGACTAGCTATCCTTGGTGTAGATTTTGGAAAACAAACCATATAGTTCAGGGAAGCAGTGTAGCCTAGTGGGAAGAGCATGGGCGAGGGAGTTAGAGGCCCTGGGTTCTAATCCGAGCCCCGCCACTTGCCTGCTATATGATCTTGGGCAAGTCACGTAGTTTCTCTGTGACTCAGTCCCTCGTCGGCAAAATAGGATTCAGTTCCTCTTTTCCCTCCTGCTTATACTGCAAGTCTGTTGTTTAATCTGATATCATCATCATCATCATCATCAATCGTATTTATTGAGCGCTTACTGTGTGCAGAGCACTGCACTAGGCGCTTGGGAAGTACAAGCTGGTAACATATAGAGACAGTCCCTACCCAACAGTGGGCCCACAGTCTAAAAGGGGGAGACAGAGAACAAGACCAAACATACTAACAAAATAAAATAAATAGAATAGATATGTACAAGTAAAATAAATAGAGTAACAAATATGTACAAACATATACATATATACAGGTGCTGTGCTTGGCATATAGTAAGTGCTTAACAAATACCACAGTTATTAAAGTTACCAATAATACCCTGTACAAACGTGCCCGTTTTTTACATTCTAAAGTTTTTTTCGTTACTTCTCAGAAGAAGAGTCTGAAAGCAGCGTGGCTTAGTGGAAAGAGCACGGGTTGGGAGTCAGAGGGCATGGGTTCAAATCCAGCTTCTGCCAACTGTCAGCCGTGTGACTTTGGGCAAGCCACTTAACTTCTCTGTGCCTCAGTGACCTCATCTGTAAAATGGGGATTATGACTGTGAGCCCCCTGTGGGACAACCTGATCACCTTGTAACCTCCCCAGCGCTTAGAACAGTGCTTTGCACATAGTAAGTGCTTAATAAATGCCATTATTATTATTATTACCAATTTTAACCCATTTTCTCCCATCATCATCAATCGTATTTATTGAGTGCTTACTGTGTGCAGAGCACTGTACTAAGCGCTTGGGAAGTACAAGTTGGCAACATATAGAGACAGTCCCTACCCAACAGTGGGCTCACAGTCTCCCACCCTTTAATATATATAGTTTTCAATTAGATCAGGAAAAACTTGAGCAGTTGAATTAATAAAAGTCGGCTTTGGCAGATAATATGTTAGGAAAGCAAGTAGATTTACAAATCTATCATAATTTGCCATGGTTAATTTAAATTGATTTTGCACATTCTTGTGATAAATTGTCTATCCCCAGGTTGTCGATAGAAGCAGTGTATACTTCAGAATGTGATTTCTGGAGGATTTGGACATTTTTAAGGGCTATGTTAATTTTTTTTTTCTGGGGGATTTTCTCAGTTTCAGAGAGTCTGTGTAGTTTCCTTGCGTCAACATTCTTATTGTTTGAGTTGAGTGCTCTCATCTTAAACCAAAATTTGAATTTCCCCTCCTTCCTCTCCCCCTCCATCCCCCTGCCTTACCTCCTTCCCTTCCCCACAGCACCTGTATATATGTATATATGTTTGTAAGTATTTATTACTCTATTTATTTTACTTGAACCTATTTATTCTACTTATTTTATTTTCTTAATATGTTTGGTTTTGTTCTCTGTCTCCCCCTTATAGACTGTGAGCCCACTGTTGGGTAGGGACCATCTCTATATGTTGCCAACTTGTACTTCCCAAGCGCTTAGTACAGTGCTCTGCACAGTAAGCGCTCAATAAATACGATCGAATGAATGAATGGTCATAGGTTTTGAAATGATCCTGGCATTAGATACCTAAATGAAACGGGGTTATGGTAATGTTTCTAAGTATCCTGAAAGATCATTGTAATGCCAGGCCATTATTTAGTGGTATCATTTGTAAATTCCATAAAGAAGTAGCGTTACCCGGCAAAAATCACCACCACATTTCGGGGAGATTTTATAAGTTAATCGTAAAAAGGAAGCCAAAGTAGTGCCTGAATTTTAGCCGAATCAAAAAATAGAGTTACCTCCCCCTGCGATAAAGCTTCCAAAATCCATACCTTACCCATAAATAGTTCCTAGGCGAAATATTGGTTTGATGAAGCTACTAGATCCATGATGACCACTTAACCCAGGAAATAGGGTATGAGGGCAGCTCTAAGGATTCAGCTTTACAGATCTGGAAAACCAGGTTTTTTGGACATGCAGAATTTAAACTTGGGTGTTTTTAACAGTACTTTCTTCTCATAGAGAAGCAGTGTGGCATAGTGGGTAGAGCACGGCCCTGGGAGTCACAAAGTCATGGGTTCTAGTCCTAGCTCTGTCACTTGTCTGCCGTGTAACCCTGGGCAAGTCACTTCACTTCTTTGTGCCTCAGTTCCTTCATCTGTAAAATGGGGATGGAAAATGTGTGCCCCTCACTGGACAGGGACCGTGTGCAACTTGATTTGCCTGTATCCACCCCAGCGCTAAGTACAGTGCCTGGTACATAGTAAGCACTTAACAAATGCCATTGTCATTTAAAGAGCTGCTTTTATTGAGCTTTGTTTTTTCCAAATTTTATACTTGTGTAAAATTATTATTTATATATACTAGAGAAGCAGCATGGCTCAGTGGAAAGAGCATGGGCTTGGGAGTCAGAGTTCATGGGCTCTAATCACGGCGCTGCCACATGTCTGCTGTGTGACCTTGGGCAAGTCGCTTAACTTCTCTGAGCCTCAGTTACCTCTTCTGTAAAATGGGGATGAAGACTGTGAGCCCCACATGGGACAACCTGATCACCTTGTATCCCCCTCAGCACTTAGAACAGTGCTTTGCACATTGTAAGTGCTTAACAAATGCCATCATTATATATATATGGATTCCAAGTCCAAAGGTGAATTAATCCTTTGAAAGGAGGTAGACCATTAAATGTGGAAGAAAGATCTTGGAAAGTTCCTGGCATTCAGTATGCACACAAATGCCATATTTTATAACTTTTTTATCTACCCAGCATTTAGCACGTAGCTCAATAAATTCCATAATTATTATTAATTTATCATTTGTGGAGTCTTAGCCAATCCGGATGAACATGCTAACATCATACAAAAAAATCACACAAAAAATATGTAAAGTATCTAAATAAGGTACACCCATAGTTCGTAACCAATATAGGGATGTCATTCTAACTTAGAAGACTTTTGCACTGAATTGTGCCAGGAGAGAAGATAGATGGAGAATTGTGCCAGTAGAGAAGATAAATGGGGAGTGGAGAACGCCAGTCTGGATGAAGAATTGTGTAAGGCCCAGAAACTTGGCAAAAAAAAAGAAAGAAAGAAAGAGGAGCTTATACTTTTATTGTTCACTGAACTCTCATTTTAACGAACACCATAATGACAAACCATTTACTTTTCAGAACACATTTTGCCCCCAAAAATATATCTCCCCAGTCCCCTTAAACTCTGTTTAGTTTGGCTTCATATAAAGAGAATTCATAATATACTAAATGGCATTTTAATCTTCTCTCCACTTGATGAGATCATAGGAATGTGTCTGCTTACCAGTCATACCCATTGTACATATCCTTCATGCGTATTAACATGGAGAAACATATCTTTTTCCTAATCCCTGATGAGTATTTTACTTAGAAAACCTGTCCTTCCTTATGGAACTACTTTTTTTTTCAACCCCCCCACTATTCATTGTGTCTGACACTATACTGGTACATTTTTACTCTTCAGTAAGGAAAATAATCTTTTCAATGCTATTGTACAAGAAATGGAAGAAACTGAAAAGTGTAGGCAGGAAAACAACATCGAACGAAACAGAACAAACCACATTGGTAATATGTTTTATACCCTGAGACCTTCAGGATTTCTTCACCTGTGTGCGACAGAGTGTTATAGTAATTAAAATTGCCTTGTCAGTATCATAAGAAATTCAGAGCTTCTCGAATGACAAAATTCACGTCATTGGCATCATCTGATAGTCTCTCATGTGTTCCTGTTATGTCACCTTTGATTATGACCATTTAAACCATTGATTAGTAATATTAGACATTACTACACAACATTCCAAACTAAAATATTTGGAAAAATTTGATTTCAGTGAATGAGACCACCGCTCTCCCTTCAAAGCCGTACTTGGATCACATCTCCTCAATCAATCAATCAATCAATCAATCGTATTTATTGATTGATTCCCAGAAGCCTTCCCTGACTAAGCTCTCCTTTCCTCTATTCCACCTTAAGTACTAGACAGTCACTCACCTACTTAGCCTCATACTCTCCCATTTCCCCTCTCTGTAATTTATTTTAGTGTCTGCTTCTCCCTCTAGACTGTAAGCTCCTTTATTATCATCAGTAGTATTTATTGAGCACTTACTGTACTTACTAAGCACTCCAGAGAGTACAGTACAACAGAGTTGGTAGACAAGCGTAGTGTCTAGAAGGAGACAAATAATATTAAAATAAAGAAATAATTTGTAATTTATAGGTATGTACATAAATGCTGTGGGGCAGATATCAAATGCCCAAAGGCCACAGATCCAAGTGCGTAGATGACACAGAATGGAGAAGAAGCTGGGAAAAAGAGGACTTAGTAAGGGAAAGAGCCCCTTGAAAGAAATGTGACCCTAATAATGCTTTGAAGATGGAGATGGTGGTCTGGCATACAAGGATGGGGAGGGAGAACATGGGCAAGGAGTCGGCGGCAAGATAGACCAAGTCAGGGCACAGTGGCGCTAGAATCAATCAATCAATCAATCATATTTATTGAGCGCTTACTGTGTGCAGAGCACTGTATTAAGCGCTTGGGAAGTACAAGTTGGCAACATATAGAGACAGTCCCTACCCAACAGTGGGCTCAGAGTGTGCAGGCTGGGCTGTTGTAGGAGATCAGCGAGGTAAGGGAGGAGGGGGCAAGCTGAGTGAATGCTTTAAAGGTGATGGTAAGGAGTTTCTATTCTGTTTGTGGAGGTCAGTGGATGGGCAACCACTTGAGGTTATTGGGGAGAGGACCCCTGCTTTGTGCTTTATCTGCTTTGTGACCTTGGGTAAGTCACTTCAACTTCTCGGTTCCTCTGTTACCTCCTACGTAAACTGGGGAAAAAGACTGAGTCCCATGTGGGACAGGGGCTGATTAGCTTGTTATCTACCCCAAAGCTTAGCACAGTGTCTGGTACATAGTAAGCACTTAACAAATATCGTAAAAGTTTTAAAAAAGCAAAGATTTGAAGTGGGCCCGACCTTGTTCAGTTTGATTCTATGCAGCCATGTGAAAGGTGATCATCATTAATGGTATTTATTGAGCACTTACTCTGTGCGGAACCCTATACTAGGCTCCTGGGAGCGTATATACAATACATCAGAATTGGTAGAAACATTCCCACAAGGATGCAACACGAGTCCTGGATACAGCTATTAAAGTGGCATTCTGTGCCTGTGGGAGATTCTTCTAACTCAGCCGTTCTAAAGGCAGTCAGTAATTGCAATGAGGATGACTTCTTCCTCTCACCCTGCTTGAAGTGTGGCATCAAGGGAAAAAAGTTTTTGCCCAGTAGTGGTTTTGCTCTGTTCATTCTTTTTTTTTATGGTAATTGTTAAGCACTTACGACGTGCCAGGCACCGTACTAAGGTCTGAGCTAGATACAAGCAAAACAGGATAGACACAGTCCCAGTCCCACATGGGACTCACAGTTTTACTCCCCATTTTTTACAGACGAGATAACAGAGTCACAGAGATGTTAAGTGACTTGCCTAAGGTCACACAACAGACAAGTGGCAGAGTTGGAATTCAAACCCAGATAATAATAATAATAATGATAGCATTTATTAAGCGCTTACTATGTGCAGAGCACTGTTCTAAGCGCTGGGGAGGTTACAAGGTGATCCTTCCAACTCCCAGGCCTGTGGTCTGGCTACTAGGCCATGCTGCTTTTCAATATGGCTACACAGTGTTCACTATGATACTGTACCCCTTACCTTTTTTATAATATATATATATATATACATACATATATATATATATATAATGCATATATGCATACATATATGCATACACATATATACAGTCCTCTAGAGTGTAAACCCATGCAGGCAGGGAAAATGTCTACCAATGCTGTTATAGTCTCCCAAGCACTTAGTACAGTGCTCTGCACACAGTAAATGCTCAATAATGCGACTGATAGATTGGTTATTTGCTTAAGAAAGAACAGTGCTCGGTAGTCAAAGGTTCCAGGTATTTTGTAAATACAGAATTATCATTACTTGTTTTAGTTCCTGGTTTTCTACCAAATTCAGTGTTCAGTGTCCTGGAAAAGTTTTATAACACAAAGTAGGATTAATGCTGTCCTTTGTCCCGAAAGTGTTTCCTCAATGACATAAAAACGGGATTAATGTCCCCTATTTGCCTCAATGCTCTTCTCATTTTTGTGCTTCATTTAATTTTTTCCCCAAATCAAGAGGTGAATTCTAGTACAGAGTTGCTAGAATAGGCTTCAGTTAGTAACATGTAAGGCAGAAAAAAAAAATCGATCTTGATTTTCTTAAAAATCTTCTGTTCTTCCATAGCTCAATTGTATCTGGTAGTTTCGGTCTTTAACTGGGGGAAAAAGTGAAGTCTGATTCCCAAATTGCATTTTGAATAGATTTGTGTAGACCATGCACTCGGCTTCCACAAAATAACTGCTTCAGTCCTGAAATATCTTCCCACAAAGGAGTAGAGCAACAGCTAAATTAAAATAATAGGATAGAAAGTAACTGCCAAAAGAAAGTGTTAGCAGTTTTAGCTTTTGTTGTTTTAGCCATCCTGTACTTCAGGAGTTCAGGTATTAATAGGTAGTACATGTGTTTTCACATATATTCTTTTCCTAGTTTGCAAATTATATAGTCAAATGCTTAGTTTTTTTGTTTTGGTTTTTATTTTAATCTTTTGCTTCAAGAGCAAGATATTGTTTTTACTAGCTTCCCTTGAAGTAATTCTCACCTTTGGATTGCTAGCTGCAGGTAATGATGGACATTTTGATCAGTGAATTCTGGAAATGATTGTTTTATTAATTCAACTCAGATCCAGGTCATTTGCACTAACCACGTTGATCTTTTTTCCCTTTTGAGTATAGGAGAAATATTTTGATCTAAAAGAACTAAATCACAAGTTTGTGTGTTGTAGGAGAGGTGGGTATATATTATCTTCTGCTGGGAAAGGAAGTTTGTGATTCCGGGTATTGTCAAGTGATACATGGATGCCAATCAAGGATCCTTTTTAAATTTCCAGTCCAGGCTAGTCCTTTAAGAAACTGGCCCCTAACTACGTTGCACTTCATTTTGCCAGACAAAATGTGAAACTCTTGAGATTATTCAGGTACAGGCTCTTTGTAGGTGATTGTCCAGTATTGCAGGACAGGAAAGCTGCTGTGGGTGTTGGTAGCTTTTCCCTCTCCTTGGTTCTTCTTATTCCAGAGACAAGGTGGGACAGAGTTACTCAACTAGGCTGGGAATATACTATAAGCTCATTGTGGGCAGGGAATGCGTCTATTTCTTGTTAATGTTGTACTCTCCCAGGTGCTTAGCATAGTGCTCTGCACACAGTAAGCACTCAGTAAGCACCACTGAATGAACGAATGAATGAAAGAGGACATGGGTTTTTTGATATTTGTTAGGCTTCGTGCCATTGAAGCATATAAACTGCTTTGTTAGCAGCTTGTTCAGTGTTCACCGTGGACACCCCTTCCTTTAATAACAATAATAATAATAATAATAATAACGATGGCATTTGTTAAGCACCTACTATGTGCCGAGCACTGTTCTAAGCTCTGGGGGAGATACAAGGTAATCGGGTTGTCTCATGTGGGGCGCACAGTCTTAATCCCCATTTTACAGATGAGGCAACTGAGGCACAGAGCAGTTAAGTGACTTGCCCAAAGTCACACAGCTAAGTGGCAGAGACAGGATTAGAACCCATGACCTCTGACTCCCAAGCCTGTGCTCCTTCCACTGAGCCACGCTGCTTCCTTTACCCCAACATCTTCTGACGAATATTAATGTCTTCTATTTTGTTTTCGTTTTTTGTCTTTTTAGGGTGACATCTCTTCCGTTGAAAATCTATTAGAAAATGGAACTGACCCAAATGTTAAAGACCACGCTGGGTGGACACCCTTGGTATGTAATCATTTTCCATCTTTCTTTTTTGTTTCTATTCTTCTTTTCATCTCATTGTGTTCCCTTTTTCTCTAATCCAATACATTTTATTAACAGGTAGAAATCTTTGCTTTGTACTTATGTTTGCCAGGTTAAACCAGAAATTGATTTGGTGGCATTCCTGGTAGACAACCTCATTGTTTTGGAATTTAGTGACAACTTTGACTGAATTACTATTATTACTACTATTATTATTGTTCATAGTAAGTAATAAGTTCATAATAAGTTCATAGTAAGTCTGATTATTTTTCTTTTCAGTAGGAATAAGTTATTGGATGAAACTCATTTATAATGTTTCTCCAATCAAAAATTTCTCCTAAATTTAAATTAGGAGTATCGGGTTGTAAAAAGTATTCACTGAGTTATGTTTGCGTGAGTTAATTTATTTGCGTGAATTAATTGTTTAGTTTTGTCGTCTGGCTACCCCTTCTAGACTGTAGGGACCATCTCTACATATTTGCGATTTGTACTTCCCAAGCGCTTAGTACAGTGCTCTGCACCCAGTAAGCGCTCAATAAATACGATTGAATGAATGAATGAATAATAATGATAATGACAATAACAGTGATATTATTTTCTAATTTCTTATTATGTGCCAAGCATTATACTTGATGCTAAGATCATTATACTTAGGTAATCAGGCTAGACACAGTTTTTGTCCCGCATGGGGTTCTCACAGTCTGAGAGAGAACAGGTTTTTTTTTAAATAGTAATGGTCTGGAATCCTCATTTTACAGATGAGGAAACTGAGGCCCCAAGAAGTAAAATGACTTCCCCGAAGTCACACAGCAGGCAAGTGACAGAGCCAGGATATAAACACAGGTCTTCTTACTCCTTGTCCCAAGGTCTTTTTTTTTTTTAACCTCTCAAGCCAAACAGTTCGATATTTTATAGATGCCAGACTTCTCCCATTGCTCTCTTCAGAGCCAGAAGTGGGCCTTTCCTTTTAAATGGGAAGTATGGAAACAGCACTTCCCCATGAGGAAGGGGCATGCTTTAGGAGACACACAGACTTCCAGAGAGCTTCCTCTCATCTATCTATATGGTGTCCGATCTCCAAGAATACAAATAGCACTTCTTGAAGATAAGCTTTACATCAGTTTGGCAAGATGCTTTCAGCTATTTTGCAGTAAATTCATTTAAAAAAAATCCCAATTCTGTTTTTCAGCATCTTCTGTAAAGTTTTAATGAGGAAAGAGCAAACTGCTTGATGAGCTGTAACTGTCCTGGCTGATTACATTAGAAAAATAAGAGTGGCACAGGGAATTCAGCTCAGTCCGTCAGTAGTGTTTATGGATCACCTGCTTTTACCTACTGTGTGTCCAGGAGCCTACTAAGTGCTTGGAAGAGTTCAGTGGAGATAAAAGACACAGCCTTGCCTTCAGTGGACCATCATACTAATGAAGGAGGCAAGCAGACACTAATTATTTATAGTGAACAGGAATAGGGGTAAAATAAAGATAGAAGTGGTGATAGCCAAGAGCCACATCTTGGGGTTAACTAGCCCTAATTGGAGGATCTAATTATATTTTAAAGTCCTGGAAGTAGCTCTAGGATCCATATCCTAGACAAAATGATGCTAATATTGACCTTGAGATTTATCTGAGCGAAAGTTGTCTGCAAGCTGCTTCAAACAGAAATAAGACATGTTTACAGCAGCCCTTAAGGCTAGCAGCTTGAAATGAGCTTAGAGACTATTGGATTGGATTGACCATTGACCTGACTCAGGAATGACTTTTTTAGTGCCAGGAATGGATGAAATCTTGACCCAGTAAACTGTATTCATCACTGAAGGCCTTAGAGTAGGAAAATGGGTGGGCGCCATTGGTGTGTAACAATTTCCCCTTTCTTTTTTGTTCTTATTCTCCTTATCATGTCAGTGTGTTTCCTTTTTCTCTAATACAATCAATTTTGTTAACAGGTGGAAGTTTCTATATTTAAATATATATGTGTATATATAAAACAGACTTTTTTAATGCCAGGAATGGATGAAATCTTGACCCAGTAAACTGTATTCATCACTGAAGCTCTTAGAGCAAGAAAATAGGTGGGCACCATTGGCGTCTAACAATTTTCCAGCTTTCTTTTTTGTTCTTATTCTCCTTATCATGTCAGTGTGTTTCCTTTTTCTCTAATACAATCAATTTTGTTAATAGGTGGAAGTTTCTATATTTAAGTATATATGTGTATATATAAAACAGACTTTTTTAATGCCAGGAATGGATGAAATCTTGACCCAGTAAACTGTATTCATCACTGAAGGTCTTAGAGTAGGAAAATGGGTGGGCACCATTGGTGTCTAACAATTTTCCAACTTTCTTTTTTGTTCTTATTCTCCTTATCATGTCAATGTGTTTCCTTTTTCTCTAATACAATCAATTTTGTTAACAGGTGAAAGTTTCTATATTTAAATATATATGTGTATATGTAAAACAGACTTTTTTAATGCCAGGAGTGGATGAAACCTTGACCCAGTAAACTGTATTCATCACTGAAGCTCTTAGAGCAAGAAAATAGGTGGGCACCATTGGTGTCTAACAATTTTCCAGCTTTCTTTTTTGTTTTTATTCTCCTTTTCATATCAGTGTGTTTCCTTTTTCTCTAATACAATCAATTTTGTTAACAGGTGGAAATTTCTATATATAAAGATATAGATGTGTTTAGAGCAAATATATATAAAACAGATGTTTTCCAGCTTTGGGGGAAGTAACATGTTACAGTTAATTTTATAAGTAACCTGCCATTCACGTGTTTGACTAAATAGTTTTGATGTGGTAAAAGTGTCCCATAATTGTGTCTTTTTCTTCTTTTCCCATAGCTCCATAGGATATTCAGGGCTTTTGCCAGTTATTCCTTCCCAGTATTTCTTGTATCCCTCCCTTCTTCTCCTCCCTTACTGCTACCATCTTGGCCCAAGCCCTTGCACAGCCTCCTGGCTGGATTACTTAATATTCTTAATATTCTTATAATATTAATATCCTTAATATTCTTCCTCTGCTCTCCTCAATTGTAAATTCAGCTGCTCACGTCATCTACAAATGCCATTCCGAGCACATCACTTAGATTGTGAGTCCCTTGAGGAACAGGATCTGCATTTCGTTCCCACCTGCATACTCTTTCCTGACGCTCAGTACAGTGCTCTGCATACAGAAAGCTCCTAATAAATACAAGCGACGTTGCCTAGTGGGTAGAGCCCGGGCCTGGGGGTCAGAAAGTCAGGGGTTCTAATCCCAGGTCCGCATTGTCTCCTGTGTGACCTTGGGCAAGTCATTTAACTTCCCTGTGCCTCAGTTCCCTCATCTGTAAAATGGGGATGAAGACTGTGAGCCCTGCGTGGGACTAGGAATGTGCCCAACCCAGTTACCTTGTATCTACCCCAAGGCTTAGAACAGTGTCTGGGAAGCAGCGTGGCTCAGTGGAAAAGGTCATGGGTTCAAATCCCGGCTCCACCAATTGTCAGCTGTGTGACTTTGGGCAAGTCACTTCACTTCTCTGTGCCTCAGTTACCACAACTGTAAAATGGGGATTAAGACTGTGAGCCCCCCGTGGGACAACCTGATCACCTTGTAACCTCCCCAGCGCTTAGAACAGTGGTTTGCACATAGTAAGCACTTAATAAATGCCATCATTATTATTATTATTATTATTACAAAGTAAGCTCTTAATAAATTGTCTTGCTTATGCTCTCGAGTCATCTCCAACCAATAGCGACACCATGGACACATCTCTCCCAGAACGCCCCACCTCCATCTGCAAGCATTCTGGTAGTGGATCCATAGAGGTTTTTTGGTAAAAATAGGGAAGTGGTTTACCCTTGCCTCCCTCCGCTTAGTGAACTCGGGTCTCTGCCTTCGACTTTCTCCCATGTCGCTGCTGCCCAGCACACGTGAGTTTTGACTTGTAGCCGATTGCCTTCCACTCGCTAGCCACTGCCTGAGCTCGGAATGAAATGGATAGGCCTCTGCTTGATTCTCCCATAGTCGAGACTGGTGGAGTACTGACTGGAAACTCTCCAGGTGCGACCCTGAGAGGAAGCTTAACAAATACCAGAAGTATTGTTATTAATTATTATTATTCCTCTTCTCAAAGGCCTCCAGTCGCATCAAACAAATTCCTGATCCCCGAATTCAAAGCTTTCCATCTGCTCGCTCTTTTTTACTGCTCCATTCTTCAGATCCACCGTCCCCCAGCTAACTCTCTTTGCTCCTCCTCAACCGATCTACCACTACCTTGCTTGCGGCTTTCCCAGCTGCATGGGATTTCCCCTTCCCACACCATCCCCCACTTTCATCCACTCCAGAGAAGCAGTGTGGCCTAGCTGACAGAGCACAGGCCTTGACATCCGGGGACCTGGGTTCTGATCCTGGCCCTGTCACTTCAAGTCACTTAAATAGTCTCTCCCTCAGTTTCCTCATCTGTAAAATGGGGGATTCAATACCCGTTCTCCAAACCCTTTAGACTGGAGGCCCCGTGTGGGACAGGGACTGTGTCTGATATATCAGAGACTGTGTACCACATCTACCTCCATGCTTAGTGCAGTCCTTTGCAGATAGTAAGCACTCAACAAATGCCACAATTGAGAAGCAGCATGGCCTAGTTGAAAGAGCACGGGCCTGTCTGGCTCTGGAACCGAGTAAATTTCCACTCGTCTTGCAAGCCCCTTCTCAGGCCTAGAACCCAGCACCTCTCCGAGGTAAATTGGGAGCCCTCTTGCTTCTGGTCTGCCCAGACTGCCTACCATGGGTTAGACAGCCCAGCCTTGGGGCCCCTGCAGTTCTATTCATTCATTCATTCAGTCGTATTTATTGAGCGCTTACTGTGTGCACTGGACTAAGCGCTTGGGAAGTACAAGTCGGCAACATATAGAGCTGGGCCCTACCCAACAGCAGGCTTACAGTCTAGAAGGGGGAGACAGACAACAAAACGAAACACGTAGAGGGGTGTCAAAATCATCAGAACAAATAGAATTTTAGTATAGGCACGTCATTAACAAAATAGAGTAGTAAATATGTACAAGTAAAATAGAGTAATAAATCTGTACAAATATGTACAAGTGCTGTGGGGAGGAGAAGGAGGTAGGGCTGGGGGGAGGGGGAGGAGGAGAGGAAAACGGAGGCTGAGTCTGGGAGGGCCTCCTGGAGGAGGTGAGCACTCAGTAGGCCTTTGAAGGGAGGAAGAAAGCTAGCTTGGCGGATCATCATCAATCGTATTTATTGAGCGCTTACTGTGTGCAGAGCACTGTACTAAGCGCTTGGGAAGTACAAATTGGCAACATATAGAGACAGTCCCTACCCAACAGTGGGTGTGGAGGGAGGTCATTCCAGGATGGGGGAAGGACATGGGCCTGGGGACGATGGCAGGACAGGCGAGAACAAATCAATCAGTGGTGTTGATTGAGTGCTAAGTGCAGAGCACTGTACTAAGCGCTCCTCTGCAGTTCCTCTGCAGACACTGGACCAAGTCTCAGAACTGCCACCCAGCTCACAGCTTGCAAAGCTGGGCTGGCTGCCTTTGCTTCCGTCGGTTGTCTGGATGGATGTGCCAATAGAAAGAGTGAAACTTTCCCCCTTCTCCCATTTACCCTTCCTCCCCTTTCTCCTTTTCCGTCTGCTCTGCCCTTTCTTTTTCTTTCCTCCAGTCAACTCACTTCAGGCCTGGCCTCCAACCCATTTAAGGTAACCAGAACTTAGCTCACATTGGAGTCACCACTGATCCATTCATGCGGGCTGGGGGAGACTCTGGGTTCAGAGAAGCAGCAAGGCCTAGTGGATAGAGCCTGGGAATCACAAGGACCTGGGTTCTAATCCCAGATTCACCACTTGTCGGCTGTGTGACCTTGGGCAAGTCACTTCACTTCTGTGCCTCAGTTCCCTCATCTGTAAAATGGGGATTAAGACTGGGAGCCCCATGTGGGACAGCAACTGTGTCCCACCTGATTAGCTTGTATCTACCTCAGTGCTTATCTGGCACATAGTAAGTGCATAACAAATACCATTTTAAAAAAAGGAAGCTCCACTTTTACTAGAGAGGCTTGTCAGAAGCTCCCACCATCACAGCACACCTTGCCTGCTCTCGTAGTTTAACAAAGGGTCCTTTAATCTCAGGGGGCTGCAGGGCCCAGGTGGGCTCCATTTCTGGTTGGGGCCTTTTCAAGTGGCCACCTGGGACTGTGGTAGCTTGCCAAGCTCTGGGGTAAGATCTGAGGGCTACTACTTTCCCTCACGGCTTTGAGACCAGCCGAGCGCCTTTTGAAATGACATGGAAGGGCGGGGGAAAGAGGATGGTAGTTCAGGAAATGAAAAGTTGACTCATCTGTCACTGACTGTACAAATATATGTGGTAATAATAATGGTATTTGTTAAGCACATACTATATGCCAGGCACTATGTTAAGCACTGGGGTGGATAGAAGCAAATCGGTTGGACACCGTCCCTTGTCCCACGTGGAGCTCACAGTCTCCGTTCCCAGTTTACAGATGAGGTAACTGAGGCCAAGAGAAGTGAGGTGACTTGTTCAAGGTCACACAGCAGACAAATTGCAGAGCTGGGATTAGAACCCACGACCTCAGTGGAAAGAGCACGGGCTTAGGAGTCAGAGGATGTGGGTTCTAATCCCGGCTCTGCCGTTAGACTGCTGTGTGATCGTGGGCAAGCCACTTAACCTCTCTGTGCTTCATTTACCTCATCTTTAAAATGGGGATTAAGACTGTGAACTCCACCTGGGACAACCTGATTACCTTGTATCTATCCCAATGCTTAGAATAGTACTTGGCACTTAGTAAGCGCTTAACAGATGCCATAATTATTATAATTATCATTATTCTAATTCCCCGGCCCTTGTTCCATCCAGTACACCATGCTGCTTCTCATGCATGTAGTATATGTATACCTCCTGAAACCTTGAAATTCTGCACAGAAATTAGTTCAGTTTCATCGGGCCAGATGTCTACAGGTTTGAATGGCATCTAATGGCTTTTCCACTTGCCAAACGAGCCAACTGGGAAGATGTGAGTGTGGCTCCAAATTTATTTTATGTGGGATTCTTTGACCCATTTTCCCTAGCATTTCAGCAACCAGGTTTAACCTGTATTTTTTCTGGCCAGCAAGATGGACAGAGTTGAAAGGAATTTACAGTTCTATAAATGGTTATGATACCTCGCTCATTTGGATCCATCTAGAAAAAGCTAAGGGCAGATGTCTTAGTACCCCATGGAGCTGTGTTGAATTAAAACAGATGCACCCTTGAAATACATTGTGCCAGAGGAAACTAGTTAATATGCAGAGTGTTGACATTAGCAGTGATTTTTTTTCATAAAAACAAAGAAAGACGTCTTTCCTTGAGGGTTTATTTTTATGCATTTTGACACCGTTCTGTTGCCAATTATGTTCATTTAATCATCATTAGGAACAAGCCAATTAATTTTTTCTGGGTCCCATTAACACTGATACAGTTTTAACTTGCTGCATGCTCTGCAAATTGTCCTCTTACAATTGAATGTTATACAGTATGGTTTCAGTGCGTTGAGAGCTACTTCTTTATACTGCAAATGCTACCTTATGTGAAAAACACTGGAATGAAGAAAGACTGAATTCCCAAGTATTCTAGATAATTGAGTTTTTTGAGGAAGCGAAAACTAACCAGTACCAACAAGATCTTTTTTTTTATGGTATTTGCTAAGCACTTACTATGTGCCAGGCACTTTATTGAGTGCTGGGATCAACACTGAATAATCAGCTTGGTCATAGTCCATGTCCCACGTGGGACTAACAGTCTTAACTCCCCTTTTAGAGATGAGTTAACTGAGGCCCTGAGAAGTTAAATGATTTGCCCAAGGTCACGTGGAAGACAAGTGGTGGAGCCAGGATTAGAGCCCATGTTCTTCTCTTACTCCTTTGGGGAAATCACCATTACTAGGATGGCTGTTTTCAATAAAGAGGGCCTCACAGGTTGAGACTAGATTTGTGATTTCTCTTTCATTGAAGCTTCGAGAATTGGCAACTTTTTACAAATCATGAAACACTTAAATATGTATATATGTTTGTACATATTTATTACTCTATTTATTTATTTTACTTGTACATATCTATTCTATTTATTTTATTTTGTTAGTATGTTTGGTTTTGTACTCTGTCTCCCCCTTTTAGACTGTGAGCCCACTGTTGGGTAGGGACTGTCTCTGTATGTTGCCAGTTTGTACTTCCCAAGCGCTTAGTGCAGTGCTCTGCACATAGTAAGCGCTCAATAAATATGATTGATTGATTGATTGATGTGGCAAAATTTATATTCATTCTGATTACTACTAAAAAAGTCACGAGTTCAAGAAGTTACCTCTTGAACCACCAGTGTGTTTCCCCAAGAAGACATGTGACCCATCTATAAATGAGAGATGTTTCTCTTTTTTTTTCCAAATGATATTTATTAAGCACTTACTCTGTGTCAAGCAGTCAGTCAAATCCTATTGAATGTTTACTGTGTGCAAAGCACTGTACTAAGCGCTTGGGAGAGTACAATGTAACATAGGCAAATTCCCTGCCCACAGTGAGCTCACAGTCTAAGTGGGAGACAGACATCAATATAAATAAATAAATTGCAGGTGGGTACACAAGTTCTGTGGGGCTGGGAGGGGGGCGGAATAAAGGGAACAAGTCAGGGTGACTCAGAAGGGAGTTGGAGAAAAGGAAAGGAGAGCTTAGTCACGTAAGGCCTCTTGGAGGAGATGGGCACTGTTTTAAGTACTAGACCAGTATGATTTCATGGTGTCCCCAAGCCTCTCTTCCTCAGAGAATAAATAAATAAATAAATAAATAAATAAATAAATAAATAAATAAATAAATAAATAAATAAATTTTATTAGTGATGTTAATGATGATTTCTGTGGTGTTTTACCATTGAAATACTCAATTCCGTGTTGTGGGTTCTCGGTCCAAAGGTCTTGGGATCATCGTTCCATCATTCTCAGCAGGAGCCCCCCACCCCATACACACACCCCCCCCCCCAACACACACACACACACCCACCCCCCCCCCCCACACACACCCGTAAACTCCTTGTGGACAGGTATGTGTCTACCAACTCTGTTGTATTAGAACAATCCCAAGCACTTAGTACAGTTTGCTGCACACTGAGCACTCAATAAATACCACTTATTGAAGGATTGAGACCATGGCAGTGTTGAAATGACTGGTAAGCTAGCTGCTCACGTCTAATTCTGCTTTAATAATATTTACTATTTTGGTATTGTTAAGCACTTACTGTGTGCCAAGCATTGTCCCAAACGCTGGGGTAGATACAAGTTAGGTCGGACAGAGACTGAGGAGAGGCATGCCGGACACAGTCCGAGGAGAGGGAGATGAGGAAACTGAGGCACGGAGAAGCTAAATGATTTTCCCCAGGTCACCCACAGCAAGCAAGTGGCTGAGCCAGGATAATAACAATAATAATAATAATAATAATAATAATAATAATAATAATAATAATAAAGATGTTATTTGTTAAGCACTTGTTATGTGTCAAGTACTGTTCTAAGCACTAGAGTAGAGACAAGCTAATCAGGTTGGACACAGTCCCTGACCCACAAGGAGCTCACAGTCTTAATCCTCATTTTACAAATGAGGTAACAGGCACAGAGAAATTAAGTGACATCCCCAAGGTTACACAGCGGACATATGGCGGAGCGGGGATTAGAACCCAGGTCCTTCTGACACCCAGGCCCATACTCTTTCTACTGGGCCTTGCTGCTTCTCAGTGAATGACACCTTGTTAACCAATTAAACTACTCCTTTTGGAATTCTGTGATTTTATCAGATCTTCTTATCACTCTATATGTGTCAATTTTCTCAATTAGCATGAGGCCTGTAATCATGGACACAAAAAGGTGGTGGAATTGTTGCTGCAGCATAACGCTTTGGTGAACACTACTGGATACCA